>NW_017677792.1:0-27092 GCF_001879085.1 Nicotiana attenuata
CCTAGACTGTCTCTTTTTAGTACATGGAAAGTAACAACAGGCGGAACAGCAAAAGTTTGTAAAGTACAAAAAGTGTCCAGGCTGCAACCATTTTTAGCTAACAGGTCCGCTACTCCATTAGCCTCTCTAAAGATGTGCTTCAGCTGAGGATCATTCGCCATCCGTAATAGGTACCTGCAGTCATCAATTAAATTTTGGTAGAGACAGTTGTTAGATTTTAGGAGATTTAATAATTCCAAGCAGTTCGTCTCTATTACCAGTGGGAGGAGCTTCTTTGTTAGTGCTAGTTTGACTCCGTGAAGGAGCGCTAGAATTTCCATGTAGATGTTGGTGGCATATTTTAGTCCCATATTGAAACCCAAAATCCAATTCCCCCTTTCGTCTCTAAACACTCCTCCTATTCCTCCCACTCCTGGGTTGCCCGCGCAGGCGCCGTCTATATTAAGTTTGTAGTAATTTGGGTTGGGTGGTTCCCATTTTACATAAATAGTTTCCTTTACAGGTTTTAAGCACTTGTTTTTAGCCATGTAGGGGAATTCAATGGCCCTACTGATGGGTTGGCATTTGTTAATGGGTGCTTTATTTTTTCCAAAGAGGAATCTATTTCTAAAGTTCCATATATGCCATAAGAGGAATGGGAGAAAATCTGCCCAACGAAGGTAATCATCAAAAGAAGCTTTCGGTAGGAGTTTATTCTTAAGCCAATTTTGGAGAGTGTCTTTTCCCTTGGGATTTTGGGAGAAAGGGGTGTTTTGTATTGATTTGATGCCAGATTTGCCTAGAGCAGTTGCATCGGAAGAGGATATGCTCTATGCTCTCCGTCTCCCTGTTGCAAATATTACAAGTGTCTTCGTGGCAAATCCCTCTCTTTTTTAGCATCTCTTTGTTGGGTAGCCTACCCCAAAAAATTGTCCACGGGAAGAACTTCAATTTATTTAAAGAGTTTATTTTCCAAATCCAGGCTAAGTTTTTAGGATTGCCATTGGATTCCGAGACAGCTTCATATGCAGCTTTGATTGAGAAGAAGTTGTGATTTTTAGAATTCCAAGTGTATGAGTCCCCAAAGGGTCCGGTTTGTTTAATGTAGGTGCAATTGATTTTGGAGACTATGTCCGGGGGGAGTTCGAAGGATAGGTTCCTGAGGTCAAACTTTCCATTTTCAATGAGGCAGGATAGATTTTGATCAAGCTCCCCAGCTTGTATGGGTCCTTGGATGGATTCCCTAAGAGTTCTTGATTGATTAATCCATTTGTCATGCCAAAGATTTATGGTTTTTCCATCACCTATTAGCCATTTAGTGTTAGCGTTGCATATTTCATTACCCTTTTTAATAACTTTCCACGTGTGGGAGCCTATATTCATGTTTTTCCTGTGATTGTATTTACTATGTATAATTTTGGCCCATAAACTTTCTTTCTCTTCTCTATACCTCCACGCTAGAGCTGCATTGAAGGAGGAATTTTTCATTTGGGTGTTAGAAATTCCTAGACCCCATTGTTTTTTAGGCATTGTAACTATACTTCATTTTACAAGGTGGCATTTCTTCTTTTCCTCCGTGCTACCCCAGAGGAAATTCCGCTGAATTGAGTCAATCTTGTTGAGTATTGTTTTGGGGAGGTCATAAATCTGCATGACGTGGTTCGGGATTGCGGCTAGGGTGGCTTTTATGAGGGTTGTCCTACCTGTCATACTTAGGAATATTGTTTTCCAGCCTGTTAGTCTATTGTTTAGTTTATCCAGGATAAACTGGAAGTCCTTTTTAGTGGGGTTAGTGCTTGGCATAGGGAAGCCTAGGTATTTCCCGAAGTTTTCAGTATAATTCATAGAAAAACATCTGCTGATGTGGTCTTTTTGATTTATAGGAGTATTCTTTGAGAACACAATTTTTGATTTATCAAAATTAATAGATTGACCCGAAGCATTGCAAAACTTGTTGATAGTGTCTATGATAGAGCTGTAGCTTTTTTGGTTGGCTTCAGCTAGGAGAATGAGATCATCAGCGAAGAAGAGATGTGAGAGTTCCGGGCTTTTGGGGTTAATTTTTATTGGGGTCCATCTACAGCAGTCATTTTCGTGGTCAATTAACCTAGAGAGCATTTCCATGCAAATGATAAAGATGTATGGGGATAGGGGATCCCCTTGTCTGATACCCCTAGATGGTTGTAAGAACTTCGTTCTAGATCCATTAATAAGGATAGCAGTTGAGGTGGTAGAGATGCAGGACATAATGAGTTTTATAAGGTCCGGAGGGAAGTTCAGGGAGTTTAGGGAAAATCGGACTGTCACGACCCGGATTTTCCACCCTTGGGAGTCGTGATGGCGCCTACTAATAGAAGTTAGGCAAGCCAACTCAATTTACTACTTTTTGCAATTATCGTCCATTTAATAAAAACAAAACATAATATGATAAAGCGGAAGTCTCAAATATAATTAACCGAAAGAAATGCGAAAGTTTAACAAAATCCTCTACCCAAGACTGGTGTTACAATACTCACAAACGACTAGAGAATACTAAATACAAGGTTTGAATGAAACATAGAACTGTCTGCTTCGGTACAAATGATAACAAACTGAATAAAATAGAAAGGGACTCCGGGCCTGCGGACGTCAGCAGGGCTACCTCGAATGTCCCTGGACTGAAGGCTCGCTCCCAAAATGCTACTGCTACTCAAATGCTGCTCCAACACCTGGATCTGTGCAAAAAGATGCACAGAGTGTAGCATCAGCACAACCGACCCCATGTGCTGGTAAGTGCCTGGCCTAAACCCGGCGAAGTAGTGACGAGGCTAGACCAGACTACCAGATAAACCTGTGCAGATATATATACAAGTACAAAAAAATAATAGCGAAAAGTAAACAACTAAAACTGGGAGGGGAACATGCTTATGGGGTAGCAGATAAAACGGAATATCAGGAATAACAAAAGAAACTACATCTGATTTCTTCTAACACAGAATAAGGGAAAACAAACCACTTTCATTTGTTTCAATTTCCTCTCGTTGCAGGCGTGCAACTCGATCCCATTTCTCATAATATCACGTGGTAGGAGTACCACTCGATACCATTTCACAATATCACGTGGTGGGCGTACCACTCGCTCCCATTTCATAATATCACGTGGTAGGCGTACCACTCCCTCCCATTTTATAGTATTACGTGGTAGGCGTACCACTCGCTCCCATTTCATAGTATCACGTGGTGGGCTTACCACTCGCTCCCATTTCATAGTATCACGTGGTAGGCATACCACTCACTCCCATTTCATAGTATC
Source organism: Nicotiana attenuata (assembly GCF_001879085.1). NCBI lineage: Eukaryota > Viridiplantae > Streptophyta > Magnoliopsida > Solanales > Solanaceae > Nicotiana > Nicotiana attenuata. Next base: position 3,272 of record NW_017677792.1, read on the forward strand.
TCGTGGTCGCGTGCCACACGATCCCATTTCATAATATCTCGTGGTCGGCGTGCCACACGATCCCATTTCTTTCAACACAATACACAAAATAATCCCGGCAAGGAAGAAAGATGTTATAATAAACTATCCCGGCAGGGGAACAAGATAATATAATAAACTATCCCGGCAAGGAAACAAGATAATATAGCAATTCAGGACTCACGGTCATGCTCGACACCAGTGTATAGATACTCGTCACCATGCCTATACACCGTACTCGACAAATAGCAATTAACAAATAAGACTCTACTCCTATTCCCTCAAGCCAAAGTTAGACCAAACACTTACCTCGAATGCTCCAAACTCAACTCAAGCCTCTAGTACAGCTTTACCTCTCGAATTCGGCTCCAACTCAATCAACTCTATAAAATAACGACTTTATAATATCAATAATAGCTAAACAAATCAAACCCAATGCCTAAATATAGATTCCCAACCTTTCTCCCAAAAATTCCAAAATCGACCCCGGGCCCGCTTGGTCAAAACACGAGGTTCGAACCAATTCCACGTCACCCATTCCCCTACGAGCCCGGATATACAATTTGTTTTCAAATTCGACCCCAAAACGAGGTCTAAATCAAAGAAAATTGAAAAATCCTAATTCTACCCTTTTCCCCAATTCTTACCATGAACTACATGATTTAGGTCTAGGAATTTGATAAATGATGATAGAAAATGAATAAAACGAGTTAGATAATACTTACCCAAGAAGCTTTGGTGAAGGATAGCTCTAAAAATCGCCTATGTGCTGTGGAGAAGATGAACTCGTGTGTTTTGGGTGAAAAATCCCGTTACTGGTCTATTTTTAGGCTTTAAAAATAACTGGGCGAATTTGCCCTACGCGATCGCGGAAATAGGGATGCGATCGCGAAAGGTCCCACTGACTGGTCATCGCGATCGCGTGGATGGTAACGCGAACGCGTAGAAGAAATACCGGGGGTCCAAAAGTTTGGTCTATGCGAACGCGAGTCTACTGGTGCGAACGCATTGAAGGAAATGCTGAAGTTATGCGATCGCGTGACTGAGTACGCGAACGCGGAAGAGGAAAAAGCCAAAGGAACGCGAACGCGGGCTGAAGATTGCGATCGCGAAGGAGGGAACAACTGTGCAAAAATTGCAGATTTTCTGCAACTTTCTCTAAGGCCAAAAACAACTCGAACCACCTCCGAATCACTCCCGAGCCCTCGGGACTCCTAAACAAACACACACACTAACTCAACAACCTCATACGAACTTAACCGAGCGATCAAATCGCCAAAACAACATCAAAATCAATGAATCAACCCTCAAAATCATCATTTTTCATTCTAACTTCATAAACTTCAAATCTTTGATATTCAGGTCCGAAACACGTCAAATGACGTCCGATTTCAACCAAATTTCACAGAAAGCGCTTAAACCATATATAAGACTTGTACCGGGCGTCGGAACTAAAATACGAGCCCGATACCACAGTCTTTTAATCAATTTTTATTTCCATTTTCCCTAATAATTTCAGAAAAACAATTTCACAGAAAAATTCATTTCTCGGGCTCTAGACCTCGGAATTCGACTCCGGGCATATGCCCGAGTCCCATATTTTTCTACGGACCCTCCAGGATCGTCAAATCATGGGTCCGGGTCCGTTTACCAAAAATATTGACCAAAGTCAACTTTAATCATTTTAAAGCTATATTTTGAAATTTTTCACAAAATTTAACATATAAGCTTTCCGGCTACGCGCCCGGACTGGGCACGCAAATCGAGGCAAGTAAAAATGAGGTTTTCAAGGCCTCGGAAGCACGGAATGAAAGAGAAAACAGGTGATGACCCTTTGGGTCATCACATTCTCCACCTCTAAAACAACTGTTCGTCCTCGAACGGACAAAAGATAGAAGTACTTGAGTCGGGAAATAGATGAGGATAACGGCTTCACATATCAGACTCGGACTCCCAGGTCGATGCCTCAGGAGGCTGACCTCTCCACTGAACACGCACTGAGGGAAAACTCTTCGACCTCAACTGTCGAACCTTCCGGTCTAGAATAGCTACCGGCTCCTCCTCATAAGACAGATCCTTGTCCAATTGGACAGTGCTGAAATCTAATATGTGAGCTGGATCGCCGTGATACCTCCGAAGCATGGACACATGAAACACTGGATGCACGACTGACAAGCTAGGCGGCAAGGCAAGCCTATAAGCCACCTCTCCNATACCTCCGAAGCATAGACACATGAAAAAACTGGATGCACGGCTGATAAGCTAGGTGGCGATGCAAGCCTATAAGCCACCTCTCCCACACGATCGAGAATCTCAAATGGACCAATGAACCTGGGGCTAAGCTTGCCCTTCTTCCCGAATCTCATCACGCCCTTCATAGGCGACACCCGGAGCAATACTCGCTCTCCGATCATGAAAGCTACATCTCGGACCTTACGGTCTGCATAAGTCTTCTGCCTAGACTGAGCTGAACGAAGCCTCTCCTGAATAATCTTGGACTTATCTAAGGCCTCCCGAACTAAGTCTGTACCCAATAACCGAGCCTCTCCCGGCTCGAACCATCCGACTGGAGACCGACATCGCCTACCATACAATGCCTCATATGGAGCCATTTGAATGCTGGACTGGTAGCTGTTGTTGTAGGCGAACTCTGCTAAAGGCAGAAACTGGTCCCACGAGCCTCCAAAATCAATGACACAAGCCCGGAGCATATCCTCCAAGATCTGAATAGTCCGCTCGGACTGACCATCCGTCTGAGGATGGAACGCTGTGCTCAACTGAACCTGGGTACCTAACTCTTGCTGAACCGCTCTCCAGAAGCGCGAGGTAAACTGCGTACCCCGATCCGAATACCGGCACACCATGAAGGCGAACAATCTCCCGGATATAAATCTCAGCTAACCTCTCGGATGAATAGGAGACTGCTACTGGAATGAAATGCGCTGACTTGGTCAGCCTATCAACAATGACCCAAATAGCATCAGACTTCTTCCGAGTCAACGGAAGTTCAGTAATGAAATCCATGGTAATCCTCTCCCACTTCCACTCGGGAAGCTCAATCCTCTAAGACAAACCACCAGGCCTCTTATGCTCATACTTGACCTGCTGACAGTTCAAACACCGAGCCACATGCGCAACAATATCCTTCTTCATCCTACGCCACCAATAATGCTGCCGCAAGTCCTGATNCAAAAAGAGGGGTACAGAAACACAAAAACAACAATATGGGATAGAACACTTGGGTCATCAGAATCAAGGGGTTGAAATTCGGTCAGGAAGTCGAGGGGGATTCAAGGCAAGTCCAGGAAAGCGGGACGGAGTGAAGCCCAGCAGCAGGGATGTACCTAGCAAGAATGCCAGCAACTAGCCACCATTTTTAAAATTGACAAGATTTTTCTTTGATTGAAACAGGGGCAGAAATTTCGTTCATTTCGGAGAAACCCTCCGTAAGAAAAGGTAGCACCCAAACAGGTATGACTGGAAACTCTCAGGACCCTCCTGGAAAATGGGACTTAGTTTAAATTTCAAAACAATCATGAGTAGCATAATTTAGCACAAATGTATCCTAGAGAACATAGGTTGTCTAAGATAGGATTTAATTAGGAGTTGTCAGGACCCTCCTGATTAATGGGACACAGTTTTAAGATCTCCTTAGGTAACAAGATACTGTTGTGGGATAGTATAATTCAGCCGTAGAATTGGCACACTTAAGATAAGACTTGAATTTTGATTTCCAGGACCCTCCTGGATAATGGGACGTAGTTTTAAAGTCTGCTTAGATAACAAAATATAGTGGAAGTCGTACCTTCAGTAGATATATCAAATTCCCTAGATAATAGGACTTAGCTTTCAAATTCTTATAATAGTTGGTAGAATAATTCAATTTAACATTCACATCTGTACCCAGTCACCAAACTGGGGCAGGAAATGTTCTTTGTTTTCTTTATTTGTTGCAGTCAGGAGACCACCTGGAGAACAAGGGAATACGTTTCAAGTTCAGCGGTCAGGAGACCACCTGGAGAACAAGGGAATACTTTTCTAGTTTCAGCAGTCAGGAGCCCACCTAGAGAACAAGGGAAGTACAATTCCAATTTTAGCTTTGAATATTTGATAACATGCTGTACCGAGTCACCAAACTGGGGCAGAAAATTTTCTTTGCTTGTTTTGTCGCAGTCAGGAGCCCACCTGGAGAACAAGGGAATACTCTTCAAGCTTCAGCAATCAGGAGCCCACCTGGAGAACAAGGGAATACTCTTCAAGCGTCAGCAATCAGGAGCCCACCTGGAGAACAAGGGAATATTCTTCAAGCGTCAGCAGTCAGGAGCCCACCTGGAGAACAAGGGAAGTACAATTCAAATTCTATCCTTATTCAAATTCTATCCTTTAATTTTTAATATTTGATAACATGATGTGCCCAGCCACCACACTGGGGCAGAAAGTTTCTTTGTTTGTCGGTTTTGTCGAAGTCAGGAGCCCGCCTGGAGAACAAGGGGATACTTTTCAAGCGTTGCAGTCAGGAGCCCGCCTGGAGAACAAGGAAATACTTTTCAAGCTTCATCAATCAGGAGCCCACCTGGAGAACNATGTACGCAGCCACCAAGCTGGGGGCAGAAAAATTTTTCTTTTGTTTTGTTTTATTTTTGTTGCAGTCAGGAGCCCGCCTGGAGAACAAGGGGATACTTTTCAAGCGTTGCAGTCAGGAGCCCGCCTGGAGAACAAGGGAATACTTTTCAAGCTTCATCAATTAGGAGCCCACCTAGAGAACAAGGGAATACTTTTCAAACATCAGCAATCAGGAGCCCGCCTGGAGAATGGAGGCATATATTTCAAGTCTCAGCGGTCAAGCATCACTCGGAGGAATGGCGAAATATCTACAGTCACAATGCAAGGCAACAACGCAAGAATTCCAGTGGGAGAATACAAGTTCAAGGCAACACAAAGAGCAAGTTAGAAGACATAGATAGGACCTTTTTTGTAGTTCATAGCTTAGGCTAGCTTCTTTTTATTTTTACACGGTGTAATAAGGAGGTCAGCAAGCAGTAGCAACAGCAACAGCAGTGAAATCACAGCTCCTGGTAGTCCCAGCTACCAAACCTTCCCGAACTACACTGACCTGATTCCTTTTTAGCCAAGGATATGTAGGCAACCTTTGAAGCGGGCCACACAGAATATTCAAATGGGCAAAAATCGCTCGTTTCCGCTCACTTATCTTTGCACGGAAACTCTTCATGTTCCCGAGCAAAGAGGGGCAGCTGTGAGCACGTGATTTTTGCCCTATGTGAATTATTCCCAAAAATTCAAACAAAATGATTTTTCTTTCATTATTTTATAATTTTTTGAATTTTGTTTCATTTTCTGATTAATTGTTTGCATTTTATTTGCACATTTTAGTTCATATGAAAATATACAAAAATATACTTGGCATTTGTTTAGGATTTAATGTCACATTTTAGGGTTAAGTAGTAGTTAGAATTGCTTAAAAATAAAGAAAATAACAAAAATGGTCTTTTGCATTGTTAGTTTTAATTTATCTTAATTTGTGCTTAATTAGAAATTAGGGTATTTGGGAATTGAATAATATTTTTAGAAGCCAATTTAATTTTATTTTTAATTCCATAAAAATCAGGAAAATGTAAATAATGAATAAAATAAATACAAAATAAAAAAAATAAAGAAAAGAAAACAAAGAAAACACTTATAAAGAACTAAAATGGTTGAATTTGGGCCATTCAATCCAAATGACTCTAAAACCGGACCAATCCACACCCCCAGTTCGGCCCAAACGTCCCAAACCCGGCCTGCCCATTCACTAACTAAAACGACGTCGTTTTGGCGTCAGTCCATCCTAGCCGTTCATCTTCTTTGATCCAACGGCTCCTAATTGATACAAATTTTACATAAAAATGTCCCAAACCCTAGAGACAGTATGTCTCATCCTCGTACCCTACCATCTTCACCGGCACTGCCTTACGCCACCGCCGGAAATCGCCTCACGGCGGTGGCGAGCCTCCAAACCACCCCAAATTTACACCACAACCTCTCCTCGTTCCCCTCTTTCCAAATTCGCCTCTAGTTTCCTTTGAATCGTCACCAGTCTCGTCGAATCTTAAATTTAAGATTCCGGCAAAATCATACCATCTCCAAACTTCGCCAAATTAACACCAAATCACCCTCTCCCCTCCCTCATCACGAATCCCTTACCATTATCTCTCAAATCACACCAGGTCTCTTCGAATGTGTAAAACCCTAGTGCCGCCACAGTTGCTCCAGTGGCGGCGCCACCTCCAAATCGCTCCAATGCAATACCCTGTGACCCTTATGCCTCCCTCAGGCTTTCATCTGTCATTGATGCCCTTCTTCTTTGAACCTGCAACAACTGATATTTTAAGTCTAAGGCATCCCGGAACCTACTCAAAACTCACCCGAGCCCTCGGGTCTCCAAACCAAACATACACACCACCTCAAAACCATCCTACGGACTTATCCGTGCGATCAAATCGCCAAAATAACATCATGAACATCAAATTAGGCCTCAAAACCCATAATTTCTTCCAAATTTCATAAAACGTCAAATTATCCAATTCAAGTCCGAAACACGTCAAACGACGTCCGTTTTAAACCAAACTTTATAGAAAGCGCATAAACCATATATAATACTTGTACCGGGCGCNCAATTTGATTTTATTTTTAATTCCATAAAAATCAGGAAGATGTAAATAATGAATAAAATAAATACAAAATAAAAAAAAATAAAGAAAAGAAAACAAAAAAAAAACACTTATAAAGAACTAAAATGGTTGAATTTGGGCCATTCAATCCAAATGACTCTAAAACCGGACCAATCCACACCCCCAGTTCGGCCCAAACGTCCCAAACCCGGCCTGCCCATTCACTAACTAAAACGACGTCGTTTTGGCGTCAGTCCATCCTAGCCGTTCATCTTCTTTGATCCAACGGCTCCTAATTGATACAAATTTTACATAAAAATGTCCCAAACCCTAGAGACAGTATGTCTCATCCTCGTACCCTACCGTCTTCACCGGCACCGCCTTACGCCGCCGCCGGAAATCGCCTCACGGCGGCGGCGAGCCTCCAAACAACCCCAATTTACACCACAACCTCTCCTCGTTCCCCTCTTTCCAAATCTGCCTCTAGTTTCCTTTGAATCGTCACCAGCCTCGTCGAATCTTAAATTTAAGATTCCGGCAAAATCATACCATCTCCAAACTTCGCCAAATTAACACCAAATCACCCTCTCCCCTCCCTCATCACGAATCCCTTACCATTATCTCTCAAATCACACCAGGTCTCTTCGAATGTGTAAAACCCTAGCGCCTCCACAGTTGCTCCAGTGGCAGCGCCACCTCCAAATCGCTCCAAAGCAATACCCTGTGACCCTTATGCCTCCCTCAGGCTTCATCTATCACTGATGCCCTTCAAATTTTGATTTAAGCTCGAGCTTCAAAAGAGTCGGCTAGAGCCTGTGTTTTCGAGTTTTAGGCCCAGAAATTAGCAAGTGTTCTTAATTTCTTTTTCTTCATTATGTGTCATTTTGTCATACATATATGAATTCTGTTCATCTTCAACACCTCTTTCATTTTAGGATTAATTTAGGGTTTTAACTCGTCTCATGTGTAGTTAATCTTTCTCCTGTCATTTGATTCAGTCGTTTGTTTAAAATTTGACCCTAGGAGTTCAACTTAACTGTTGTTCTGATTATTGAATCCTTCATCTTTGTTTTAATTCTGTTTGATCTGATCTGGGTTTGAGTTTGAACTGTTATTGAGTTTGACGATTGGAAGCGTATTATTGTTCTTTTGAGTTTGGTGTTTGATACTAATTCGACTTGGGTTTAAATTTGGCTTTAGTGCTTTAGTGTTAATTAGGAGTTAGTCTAGTGTGATTAATTAGTCAATTGTTAGGTTTTCTTATTGGTATTATTTGGTTATAGCTGAATAGCTTAGGCTTTAGTAAGTAACTAGGGTCACCTCTTGACTAAGGTGACAGGTTTGGGGCTTGGTTTAACTAGGTTAGTAATTTCATGAGTAGTACAGGGGCAGTAAGGGTAGTTTACTTAGGGACTAGGATAGCAACTGAATTTGGAAGCTCTAGAACACTCTAGAATAGGGAACAATTTAGAATTTCAGGAAATATAGTAGGATAACTTGGAAAATAAGTCAGTTCTTTAGGGACTTTTAAGCAAAGATGAAAATTAAGGAAGGATCAAAAGGGAAAACTGAAAATCTGAAGTTCCCCTTTAGTTTTGCCTATAAAAGGCAGTAGGTATTGCCTTGTTAAACAAGTTTTGAATCTCAAAAAAAATTCCCCCAAAAGGTATTTTGCAAGCTCCACAGATCTGAAATTTGAATTTCAAACTTCAAAACCAAATCTGAAGAATTCTTCCTTTTTTAGATCTTAGTTCATTTAAAAAAAAAAAGCAATAGAGAACTCCAGAAGCACTGTTACAATGAGATTTCTAGTTTGATTGCGGGTTTAGCTTGTTAATCCAAGCTCTTAGTGGTCCGGGATTCAATTTCAAAGTTGTTTCGGGTTTAGTCAAGTTATTTTTGGGTGTTGCTAGTTACTGAGGGTTCAGAAACTGTCTTGGGTCTAATTTGGAGTGACTTTGGTTTCAATCAAGCTATTTTTGGTCATCTATTCGGTGCTGTACTTCTGTAGTGTGTTCCTGGGTTTTTTGAAGTTGTTTTGGTTCAGAATTGCCCCTGTTGTCGCTGATTGTGATTGCTGCTTGTCTATTTGCTGTTACTGACTTCTCCTTCTTCGCTGTAACTTCCAGGTACATCTCTTAAGCCTGGCACAATGTAGAAATTAATTTGAGACATGAAATGAAGTTTGCCGCATAATTTTTGTTGTAGATCTGTCTGCTAAAATTTTGAGTAGATTTTTTTTTGGTTAATTGTTCAATGTAATTAACTTCTGACTGTATTGGACTGTTGAGCTCTGGTTTATATTGATTCATCTCAAAACAATAGCCTTAGCGTAGTGTAGTTTAATTTCTAATGCTAGTACACTTAAAAATCAAAATGACATGAACTTGAATCTGAGTTTGAAAATCAGTGTGTATGCTTATCTCCACGCTCGACCCAGGTTTAACGAACATTGAGGTTAACTTCANGGGGCCCTCGTTTACATGTCTATATTAAAATCATAGAATTCGGGACGGCCGTTTAGCGAATTTCACGGCCTTCCTCAAAGATAATAACGCGTAGTTGCTTTAGGCGCGCATTTTTAATAATTTACCTTCTTAAACTCGGGTGTGCATTTCATGTGACCCAAATCAATCCCAAAACGTTGAATAAAATGTGTTCAGGATTGCGGGTGCATTTCATGTGACGCGATCCAAAGACACGTTTTAAACGACGTTCACCTTTCTTTAAAAATTGAATGAAAGCGGTTAAAAGCTAAAAATGCACAATAGGATAACATGTATTAAAATCAGATTTTGCCAAATATAGCAGTTGAGCGACCGTGCTAGAACCACGGAACTTGGGAGTGCCTAACACCTTCTCCCGAGTTAACAGAATTCCTTACCCGGATTTCTGGTTCGCGACTGTTATTACAGAGTCAAACCCTTTCCTCGATTCGGGATTCAAACCGGTGACTTGGGACACCATAAATCTCCCAAGTGGCGACTCTGAACTTCTTAATAAACAAATCCCGTTTCGATTGTCCTTTAATTGGAAAAACTCCTTTATTATACCCTTCACGGGGTGTAGTAGCGAAAAAGGAGGTGTGACACACATGATTTAACGTCGCGGCACGACGCAGATTACCAATCACTTAAAAGAAGAACTGCCACAATGTGGCCATCATCAACCTTACCAAGATAATGTTTAACCAGATGCTCATTGGCTCTAAAACCTCATCATTCTTATTTTTCAAATCTAGAGCACCAAAGGGTGTTACATTTACTTCTTCAAAGGGCCCACTCCATTTTGATTTTAACTTGCCCGGAAACATCCTTAATTGGGAATTGAACAATAGCACCAAATCACCTTCTTTGAACTCCTTGTTGTGGATATACTTTTCATGGAGGTAATTCATCTTCTCCTTGTAAAGGGACGAACTTGTGTAGGCATGATACCAGAATTCATCAAGCTCATTCAAATGTGCCACTCTTAGGTTTGCAGCGACATCCCACTCAAGGTTCAACTTTTTCAACGCCCACATGGCCTTATGCTCAAGTTCTACCGGAAGATGACACGCCTTCCCAAGCACCGATCGATATGGAGACATCCCAATCGACGTCTTGTAGTCCGTTCTATAAGCCCAAAGAGCATCATCATGTTTTCTTGACCAATCCGTTCGACTGGCATTCACAGTCTTTGACAAAATACTCTTGATCTCCCGGTTGCAGACTTCAACTTGTCGCTTGCTTGAGGATGGTAGGGGGTTGATACTTTATGAGTGACACCATACTTTGTGAGCAAGGTATCAAAATCCCGGTTGCAAAAATGCGAACCCCCATCACTAATAATGGCCTTGGGAGTACCAAACTTTGTGAAGATGTTCTTTTTCAAGAAATCCACCACGCTTCGAGCTTCGTTGTTGGGTAAATCCACGGCTTCAACACATTTTGACACATAGTCCACAGCTACCAAAATGTAAGTGTTACCACAAGAGCTTACAAACGGTCCCATGAAATCAATACACCAAACATCAAAGATATCAATCTCTAAAATGGTTGTAAGGGTCATCTCATTCTTCTTAGAAATCCCACCGCCCCTTTGGCATTCACACAACGCTTGACAAGTTCACTAACATCCTTGTAGAGGGCAGGCAAATAAAATCCACAAGTCAAAACCTTTATAGTCGTTCTAGCTCCACCATGATGACCACCATACAGTGAAGAGCGTCAAGCTTCAAGGATTCCCATTTGTTCTTCTTCCGGCACACATCGCTGGATCACACCATCGGTACATATTCGGAAAAGTTACGGCTCATCCCAATAATAATCCAAGCCATCCGAGTATGTAAGGCAGGAAAGCATAAATAAGAACAGTAATGTAAAGAGAGATAGAGGAGATACAACCTGTAACATCTGAGTGCCTCTGGGGGCTACTGACATGAAATGCATAATACATATATATACATAAACTTTTAAAAACATACGCCTCTGTGGGCATCATCATCATCATATCATACCCGGCCTCAAAGAGGACTCGGTAAAAACGTACCCGGCCACGTGGAGCTCGGTAAACCCAACTGATCAGTGGTTGCACAATAGGTGCCATACCCGGCCGACTATAGCGCGGCTCGGTAGAGTAAAATAGATACATATATAATGCATGCTGGACTCATGGAGTCACGTTCTAAACCTTTTGGAGTGACATAAGGTCATTGCACCATCGATTAACATCATGGACATCATACCATCAATATGAACTTCACTAGGACTNTTCTTCTTACGGCACACATCGCTGGATCACACCATCGGTACATATTCGGAAAAGTTACGGCTCATCCCAATAATAATCCAAGCCATCCGGTTTGAGCTTCTTCCTTTGGTTTGAAGAGAACTCATTTGGTACAATGCCTCTCACAAGATAATTGGCTAGATCGGCGAACCATGTCATCCTGGTCATTGAAATGGCTAACAATTGCTCGTTGGGAAAGGAATAATTTATCTCAAGGCCATCATTTAGCCTCCCCTCCTCCTCCAATCGGGACAAGTGGTCTGCCACTTGATTCTCACTACCCTTGCAGTCTTGAATCTCTAAATCAAACTCTTGCAATAGTAGCACCCACCGCATCAACCTTGCCTTAGAATCTTTCTTGCTCATCAAAGACCGAAGCGCCGCATGGTCGGTATGAACAATCACCTTAGTACCCATCAAATACGGTCGGAACTTCTCCATGGCAAAAACAATAGCAAGTAATTCCTTTTCGGTGACTATGTAGTTGACTTGGGCATCATTCATGGTCTTTCTAGCATAGTAGACCAGATGGAAGATTTTGTTGATTCTTTGCCCCAACACCGCTCCAACTGCAACATCACTAGCATTACACATGAGCTCAAAAGGCAAGCTCCAATACGGTGCGGTGATAATAGGAGTAGTAGTCTACTTGAACTTAAGCAACTCGAATGCCTTCATACAATCTTCATTGATGGAACTTGGCATCCTTCTCCAAAAGTTTGCACAATGGGTTCACCGCCTTGGAAAATTCCTTGATGAATCGGCGATAGAAACCCGCATGACCCAAGAAGCTCCTCACTCCCTTCACGGATGTAGGAGGAGGGTGTTTGGAGATCACCTCAATTTTGGCTTGGTCAACCTCAATACCATGTTTTTAAATTTTATGGCCGAGGACAATGCCTTCCTCGACCATGAAGTGACATTTCTCCCAATTCAACACCAAATTTGTCTCCTCACATCTAGCCAATACTCGATCCAAATTGTTCAAACAATCTTCAAACGAATTCCCAACCACAGGAAAATCATCCATAAAGACCTCAAGAATGTCCTCCACCATGTCGGTGAAAATAGCCATCATACATCGTTGAAAAGTTGCCGGTGCATTACACAACCCAAAAGGCATCCTTGAAAACGAGAAAGTTCTATAAGGACATGTGAAAATGGTTTTCTATTGGTCCTCGGGAGCAATAAGAATTTGGTTATAGTCGGAGTATCCATCAAGTAAGCAATAAAAAGCACGTCCGGCCAACCTATCAAGCATTTGGTCAAGAAACGGAAGTGGGAAATGATCTTTCCGAGTAACCTTGTTGAGCTTCCTATAGTCCATGTACACTCTCCACCCGGTAATGGTTCTTGTTGGGATCAATTCATTCTTGTCATTTGTCACCATAGTCATGCCCCCTTTCTTTGGGACACATTGCACCAGGGAGGTCCACGAGCTATCGAAAATAGGGTAGACAACCCCGGCATCTAACCACTTCATTATCTCCTTCTTCACCACCTCTTGCATTGCTTTATTTAATCTTCTTTGATGTCCAACGGAGGGTTTGGCACCCTCCTCCAAGATAATATTGTGCATGCAAAAGGCGAAACTTATGCCCCGGATATCCGCCAAAGTCCAATCGATCGCTCTTTTCCTCCTTTGTAGCACCTCCAATATGGACTCTACCTGCATGTCAGTTAAGCAAGAAGAAAGAATAACCGGTAAAGTAGAAGAAGGGCCAAGGAATTCATACCTGAGGTGCGGGGGCAATGGCTTTAACTTCAAGGTAGGAGGCTCCTCGATTGAGGGATTTGTTGGAGGAGTCTTCCGGTTTTCAAGATCCAAAAATAGCTTTCAGGGCTCATAAGTGTACGACCCCATGCCTTTCAATGCAATCACACACTCAACATAGCCATCACTCTCCTCATCATCATCAAGATTGAGCAAAACTTCTTCCAATTTGTCCTCAACATTCATTGTTGATCTAGCATCATCAACAATCACGTCGGACACCAAATCCACAAATGAACAAACTTCATTACTATTCGGTTGCCTCATTGATTTGCACATATGGAAGACCACCTTTTCGTCACCCACCCGGAAAGTGAGCTCACCGGCCTCCACATTAACAAGGTCTTTCCCTGTAGCAAGGAAAGGCCTACCCAAAATGATAGGCACCTCATATTCCACTAAACAATCTAAGATCACAAAATCCGCTGGGAGGATGAACTTGTCAACTCTAACCAACACGTATCAATAATACCCAAAGGACTCTTCATTGTTCGATCCGCCATTTGCAACCTCATGGATGTGGGTCTTTGTTGCCCAATTCCCAAAGTTTTGAACACTAAGTAGGGCATCAAGTTGATAATTGCCCCGAGATCACATAATGCTTTGGAAAAATCGGTGCTCCCAATAGTGCAAGGGATTGTGAAGGCGCCCGGATCTTCCAACTTTGGAGCCATTGAGTGCACAATAGCACTCACTTGATGAGTCATCTCGATGGTCTCACAAATCATTGATATTTTCTTGGTTACCAAATCCTTCATGAATTTTACATATCTCGGCATATGTTCCAATGCCTCAACCAATGGCACATTTATGGACAAACTCTTCATCATATCAATAAACTTTTTGAATTGGTTCTCACTGTTTTGCTTTGCAAGCCTTTGAGGGTATGGAGGAGGGGGCCTTGGCATTGGTGCCTTAGCCTTTGGCACTACCGGTTACGGCATGTCAATCACGTGTTCCCTAGACGGGTTCACCTCTTCTTGCGTATCCTCCACACTTTCATCTATATCAATTCTCACTTCTTCATTAGCTTGAACCACATTGCTTGGTATTTCATCCTCTTGAACCACAACATCTTCTTCCACAATCCTTCTTTGATTTGAGGTGGTTGCATCTCCACCTCTTCCACTTCTAGTAGTCACGGCCATAATATGTCCCGTATTATTCCCAACCTTCGAGTTCACCACTGTATCACTAGGTAGTGCCCCCTTAGGACGAGTGTTCAAAGCTTGTGACATTTGGCCTAATTGAACCTCCAAATTCCGAATAGAAGTGTTGTGCGAGGCTATTTGAGCATCGGAGTCGGCGTTCTTCTCCATCATCTGTTTAAACATGTTTTCAATTCTACCCATCCCATTGGAAGAAGAGCTCGGGCCTTGAGAAGGATAGGGAGGTGGGTTTCTTGGTTGTTGGAACATCGGAGGCCTTTGAAAACCCGACCCCCAGTTGTTGTTGTTGTTCCACCCTCCTTGATTATTGCCTCCCCAATTGCCTTGATTGTTGTTACCCCAATTGCCTTGATTTCCTTGATTGTTCCAATTTCCTTGATTATGATTTCCACCACTCCAATTGCCTTGGTGGTTTTGGTTGTTCCAATTACCTTGGTTCCCTTGTGACCTCCACTGTTGTTGGTTTTGTCCTTGAGCATTGTTTCTTTGACCTTGATAATTGTTGACATATTGAACTTCTTCGTCTTGCTCATTGAATGAATCACCTTGATCAAAACCACTATCATCTTGCACAAATTGTTCCGGACGGTTTTGCATTTGTTGACCTTGTTGCCTTCTTTTGTTTACCATCATATTCACATCTTCCATTGCATATACTTGTTTCGGCCCTTGAACTTGTTGAAGCTGAGCTTTGGCCAATTGGTTCATGGTAGTTGTCAACTCAGCAATCGCTTGCCCATGATCCTGTAGCTCCTTGTGTAGGTGAATAACATTAGGGCCACCTTGTGGAACATTGGCTCTACTTTGCCATGCCGAAGAGGTATCTGCCATCTCATCAAGAATTTCACAAGCTTCGGCATATGGCGTGTTCATGAAGTTCCCCCCAGCGAGTTGATTAACCAAACATTGATTAGTTGTGTTGATCCCCCTGTAGAAGGTCTGTTGGATCATGGCCTCAGTCATATCATTGTTCGGGCACTCTTTAACCATGGTATGATATCTTTCCCAAATCTCGTGCAATGGCTCATGGCTCATTGGGTTCTTGCTTGAAAGCAAGATCTCATCCCGAAGTGTTGCCATATGTCCCGGAGAGAAGAATTTTGAAATGAACCACTCTACCAACTCATCCCAAGTGTGGATGGAATGTTTGGGAAACCTCTCTAACTAGTCTAATGTTTTTCCCCGTAGAGAAAAGGGAAATAGCCTCAACCTCAGCGCGTCCTAAGAAACATTTGTTTGCTTGCTCCCCCGACAAGTATCGACGAACCCATTGAGATGCTTGTAGGCATTTTGACTCGGAGCCCCGTTGAAGAATCCTCATTTCTCAAGTAGTGTAAGCATCACGTTGGTGATTTGGAAGTTGCCCGCCCTAATGCAGGGCGGGACTATAGCAATTGTGTAACCCTCGTTTGGTAATTGTCGGTGGGCTGCCGCTCCTGGTGGAGGTGGGGGAGGGGCGGGCATATTATCGTGAGACGGGCGGCCTCGTCTATTAGCTTGAGGTTCAAGAGAAACCTCATCCATGGCATCATCGTCCACTTCCTCCCCCAATTGCACATTTTTGATGGGCTCGTTGTTGAGAGCCATTTTCGTACCTAGAATAAATTCAAACACAAAATTAGTAACTCGGAAGGAAAGAAAGACAAAACACACAAAAGCCTATATATATAGCTAAATTCGTTTAACTCCCCGGCTAAGGCGCCAAAAATTGATCTCGCCCAAACTCATACCATAATTAGGTAGTGAGGCGGTCGAAGCAATAATACATACCAAGACCGCTCGGGGTCGATTCCTCAGGGAGTTAAAATTCAGATTAGGTATATAATTAGAGTAGTTGTATGATGTGAATCAATTTGAAGTTCGACATATTCATTGGTTGTTTCTATTTCTAATTTTAGCAAATGATTGCAATTAGTAAACTAGAAGACATTGTTTTTGGTTTTGGTTGTTTTTCAAATGATAAAGAAATCTAGGGTCGTGACTTCCACCTAGGTGGCTACCTAACAGGTTGTAAACTATAGGGCAAGTTTGATTTATCCGGATCGTAATATAGCAATCACACGCAATTGCTCACTCTATACCTCTCGGTAGTTTGAGTGGCTTTGCCCAATTTGGCTTTCTCAAGCCCAAATGGGTATTTGCACAAATCAAGTGATATATGCTCAAGTCGGGTCTTACTATCTCTAGATTTGACCCTTTAATTGGGGCTATCAATTTCTTGAGTTCACCCCAATTCCTTGTTAGTCAAGTTTTCCTAAACCTAGTCTCTCTTTCTCAAGCGAAGACTAGGTCAAATATGCGTGAATCAATATTTGCAACCATTAATTCTAGGATTTAAGCATAAACAAGGCTAAATATCACTAACCCAATCACAAACAAGCCCTAAAATTAAATACCCATTAAGTACCCATACTAGGGTTGAGCCACAACCCTAGCTAAAGATTTAGCTACTCATGAAAAATAAAGAAAATACAAGAAGAAATTAAGATAGAATGCATAATAATTGATTAAACAAAGAAAATCTAATGTTAAGAAGTCAAACTAGTACAAAATTACTCAAAGAAGTAAAGAAAATCGCGCAGGTGCACCTATGCAAAACTAAACTTAACATAAAGATGACAAAAAGTTCTATTTATACTAAGCTGAAAATAACTGTCACGACCCAGACTTCCCACCCTCGGGAGACGTGATGGCGCCTACTAGTGAAAGCTAGGCAAGCCAACCATTTGTATTATTTACCTTTTTTCCATTTTAATCCTTTAACAAATTAAGAACCAACATCATATAAAGAGCGGAATTTAATAAGCGGAAGACTGAAATGCAATATTTTAATAATGATACCAATACCAATCCATAACATAAACTACCCAGAACTGGTGACACAATTTCACAGACTGTCTAGGAATACTACAAATAAGGGTTCGAAAGATAAATACAACGCTGTCTCTGAAATACATAAAAGAAACATAATGAAGGGATAGAAGGAGACGCCAGGGCTTGCGGACGCCTGCAGAACTACCTCGGGTCTCCAAATGGACTGAAGGCAGCAACCCAAAGCTAAGGTCCGTATGCTCCAGTACCGGGATCTGCACAAAAGAGTGCTGAGTGTAGTATCAGCACAACCAACCCCATGTGTTGGTAAGTGCCTAGCCTAACCTCGGCGAAGTAGTGACGAGGCTAGGACCATACTACAAAATAAACCTGTGCAGTTAAATCATGTACATCGGAAAATAAAGGCAAAACTTTACAATAAAGATAGGGAGGGGGAAACATGCTGAGCAGAACAACAAGTAACAACAGAAACTAATAGTTAAATGTAAAGAATACCAACTATCAATAGAAATCAGGAAATCAAAGACAAGTGCACGGCATTACCCTTCGTGCTTCCTTCGTGTTTTTATTCTCGTCCTCACCAAAAATCAATATAATCGGCACGGCATCACCCTTCGTACTTTTACCTCACATAATCATGGCACGGAATGATCCTTCGTGTATTATCACTCATATAAAGGCACAGAATTGTACATCGTACGTCACGGCATCACCCTTCTTGCTTTAACACTCTCTCACAAATATCATGCGCGGCATCACCCTTCGTGCTTTAACACTCTTCCTCACCCAAACAACAATCACAAAGCAATAAGGGCAAGGGAATCAATAGAATCACAATAAAATCCCGGCAAGGGAACAATAGTACGATAATCATATCCCGGCAAGGGAAACAATATCGAAAGCAATAACATCCCGGCAAGGGAGATAACATAAAAAGTAACAACATCCCGGCAAGGGAGACAATATGATAAACCTCTTCTCTTTTCCACATTTACTTCACAACTCAATTCGTAACTTGAGCCAATGCTCTATAACGTTCAATTGCCAAGAATGCTTCCACAAATCATTTTACAACTTGAGCCAACGCTCTTCAAGGTTCAATTACCAATATCACTTCCACAAGCCTCATTCAACAATAGAAATCAACACATATGGCATGAACAATATAAAACGGAGTCACATTAATCATAGTATAAGACTTACGGGCATGCTTGACACCAACGTATAGATTCTCGTCACCATGCGTATACGTCGTACTCAACAACTAACACGTAGAAAATAGGACACAACTCCTAATCCCTCAAGCTAAGGTTAGACCAAGCACTTACCTCGATGCCACGAACACAATTCAAGCCTTAACTACCGCTTTACCTCTTGTTTCCACCACCAATTCGCTTGTATCTAGCCACAATTTAATTAATACTATTAATAAATGCTAAATGAATCAACTCGAATGCATGAAAATGGGTTTTCAAATGATTTCCCAAAAGTCGAAAAATCGACCGCCGGGCCCGCTTGGTATTCGGACCAAAACCCGGTTACCCATTCACCCCCGAGCCCGAATATATAATTAGTTTTGGAATCCGACCTAACTTTGAGGTCTAAATCCCCAAATTTCAATATTCTTAGGTTTTACCCATCCCAATTCCACTATGAAAACCCTAGATTCTAGGATGAAATTTTGTAAAAAGAAGTTAAGAAGTGAAAGAAATGAGTTTAAAATCACTTACTTGTGTTTTGGGAAAGAAAGAGTGTTTGAAAAATCGCCCCTTATGTTTTAGGTTTCTGAAAATGGAAAAATAACTGAAAAGTCCCGGTTATATACTCCTCTCAGACCCTCACTGCGGACCGCATAAAAAGGATTGCGGACACAGAGCTTCACCGCGGACCGCGAAATATCGAGTGCGGTCGCGAAGACAGAGCATGGCTCACCGCGGACTGCACAAATCCCACCGCGGTCGCGAAGACCCCACCGCGGTCGCGAGAAATCACTGCGGACCGCGAAGCCTGGTTCAGAGACCTGCAACTTCTCTGAACCTACAACAGTTATTTTTCTAAGTCTAAATTCACTCCGTGGCCTATCCAAAACTCACCCGAGCCCTTGGGCTCCAAACCAAACATGCACGCAAGTCCAAAAACACCATACGGATTTGCCTGTGCGGTCAAATCATTAAAATAACATCAACCACTATGAATTAAGCCTCAAATTCACGAAATCATTCAAGAACATCAAAATTTCCAAATTTCTCAAATAAGGTCCGATTTATACTAAACGGACTCCGATTCTTACCAAACTTCACAGATTCAACTAAATTATTATTTCGAACTTGTACCGGGCTCCAGAACCAAAATACGGGCTCGATACCATCAATTTCAACATCTTTCATTTCTCAAAAACTCTTATATTTTTCTGAAAACAATTTTCTTCAAAAAAATTTATTTCTCGGGCTTGGGACCTCGGAATTCAATTCCGGGCATACGCCCAAGTCCCATATTTTCCTACGGACCCTCCGGGACCGTTAAATAACGGGTCCGGGTCCGTTTACCCAGAATATTGACCGAAGTCATCTTAAATTCATTTTAAAAGCAAGCTTTGTCATTTTTCACAGATTTTTCACATAACGGCTTTCTGGATACACGCCCGGCCTGCGCACGCAAATCGAGGTGAGACAAAAAGGAGGTTTTAAGGCCTCGGAACACAGAATTTATTTTCAAAACAAGTGATGACCTTTTAGTTCATCACATCCTCCACCTCTAAAATAATCGTTCGTCCTCGAACGGACATAAGAAGGAAGTACCTGAGTCGGAGAAAAGATGGGGATATCGTCTTCATATATCGGACTCGGACTCCCAGGTCGATGCCTCAGCAGGTTGACCTCTCCACTGAGCACGAACAGAAGGGAAACTCTTCGATCGCAACTTACGAACCTGCCGGTCTAGAATAATTACCGGCTCCTCTCATAGGACAAGTCCTTGTCCAACTGGACAGTGCTGAAGTCCAACACGTGGGATGGATCGCCGTGATACTTCCGGTGCATGGACACATGAAACACTGGATGCACGGCTGATAAACTCGGCGGCAACGCAAGTCTGTAAGCCACCTCTCCCACTCGGTCAAGAATCTCAAACGGGCCAATGAACCTAGGGCTAAGCTTGCCCCTCTTCCCAAATCTCATCACGCCCTTCATAGGCGACACCCGAAGCAACACCCACTCACGACCATGAATGCCATATCACGAACCTTACGGTCGGCATAACTCTTTTACTTGGACTGAGCTGTACGAAGCCTATCCTGAATAATCCTGACCTTGTCCAAGGCATCCTATACTAGATCCGTACCCAACAACCGAGCCTCTCCTGACTCAAACCACCCAACCGGCGACCGACACCGCCTACCATATAAAGCCACATAAGGAGCCATCTGAATGCTCGACTGGTAACTGTTGTTGTAGGCAAACTCTGCTAAAGGCAAAAACTGATCCCACGAGCCACCAAAGTCAATAACACAAGCTTGGAGCATGTCTTCCAAAATCTAAATAGTACGCTCGGACTGCCCGTCCGTCTGAGGATGAAATGATGTGCTCAACTCAACCCGTGTGCCCAACTAACGCTGAACTGCCCTCCAGAAATGCAAGGTAAACTGCGTACCTCGATCAGAAATGATAGACACGGGCACACCATGAAGACGAACAATCTCCCGGATATAGATCTCAGCTAACCTCTTAGAAGAATAGGAGACTTCCACAGGAATGAAATGCGCTAACTTGGTCAACCTATCAACAATAACCCACACTGCATCAAACTTCCTCTGAGTCCGTGGGAGTCAAACAACAAAGTCCATAGTGATACGCTCCCACTTCCATTCGGGAAGCTCAATCCTCTGAAACAAACCACCAAGTCTCTGATGCTCGTACTTTACCTGCTGACAATTCAAACACCGAGCCACATACGCAACAATATCCTTCTTCATCCTCCTCCACCAATAATGCTGCCGCAAATCCTGATACATCTTGGCGGCACCCGGATGAATAGAGTACCGGGAACTATGGGCCTCCTCTAAAATCAACTCTTGAAGTCCATCCACATTAGGCACACATACTCGACCCTGCAGCCCCAAAACTCCATCATCTCCAACTGTAACCTGTTTGGCACCTCCATGCCGCACTGTGTCCCTAAGAACACACAAATAGGGATCATCATACTGCCGATCTCGAATACGCTCCAATAATGAAGAACGAGCGACTGCGCAAGCTAACACGCGGCTGGGCTGAGAGACATCCAACCTCACGAACTGATTGGCCAAAGCCTGAACATCCAAAGCAAACGACCTCTCACTGACTGGAATATACGCAAGACTGCCCATACTGGCTGACTTTGCTCCGGCGTATCCAAGCATTATGAGCCTATTTCTGACTTATCCGACTCAGATCGGACCTTTTCCAAGCCTTTCTCGTTTTAGGGTTCCTCTGAAACCCTAGCTCTGAAACCCTAGCTATTCGAGGTTTTCTCTGTTTGTTTTCTTAAATCGGTTCTATATCTGTGCTCTACTTGAGTTCATAAACGTTTTCCCCAATTTTTTCTTTCAAAAATTACTTCTCTTCGATTTAGGGTTTCTGGAAAAACTCAAACTGTTCTCCGACTTTTCTTCTCCTTTGTGTATATTTGTCACGCATGTGCTTCTACTGCTTTCTTATATTTTTCTACTATATATGTTCTTCTGTGCCTTGTCTTTGTATTGTGTTTATACACCATGCTTACATGTTCGTCCTACTGTGTTTTTCCTATATGTCTTGTTGATATATTTTTTCTGGTATTTTGTGTTCTCCTACTGTATGTATCTTCTGCGGAGTTCTTAAGTTCTTTGTTTGCCCTTCTACTGGACCTTGTTTGAGTTCTCTTTAAAAATGTTTCTTCTACTGTTTTCTTAAGTGTTATACTACCTCTTTTCGCTTCTGAACTTGTTTAAGTCCCAGGATTTTTTAAAACATGTTCCTTCTACCCTAACTATGCTTCGAATCAGTTTCTTCACTTTGTTGTTTCAAACTTGCTATTGTATCTGTTTGTTTTCTCATAAGTCTCTGAAAGAGACCTCTGAACTTGTTTCAATTATTTGTCTCCTCGTCTCTGTATCTGATTCGAATTGGAAACCCTAGGATTTGGGGTTTTGGCGAGTTTTGATCTTGTGTTTGGATTAGGGTTCTATTTTGGAACCCTGGACTCTCTCAGACTCACTTTGAGTCTATAAACTGAGCTTGAACTTCTTTGTTTATGACTCTAATCTTTTTCTATGCTAGACTCTTCTATTGATTGGTATGACAATTCTTCGTACTTGAGCATGGCTGTATGTTTTTATGTGTGATGAATCCTTTCTTCCAAAAAGGTTTTCAACTTTTGATTGATTCAGAATCCTCTTTTAGGTTTAATTGATTAGTACTGATTTTCCTTAAGTCAAGATTTTTCCCATCTTCCTGACCTAGTTCATTCACATAAAATCTTCAATTGCTGATTTTACTGGCTGTTGATTGATTACCTTTCCTTATTTTGCACAAACCGTGTGCTATCAAACTTTTTCCTTAAATAAATCTCTATGTATTTACCTTTCTTGTACTGCTTTGGAAAAGTGTTTGATCAACCTCTTGCCTTAATTATTTTACCCGTTTGAAATCAGAATCCCTTAACTAAAGGGAAACTTGTGTAATTGATTGACCACTGATTTTTTTAAATTATTCTCCTACCTTATTCTGCTTGCCTTCTACAATATAAAAAGTGCAAGACTCCTTTCTCACAACAGACCTTGAATTCGACACTTTTAAGACACTTTCAATTACATAACTCTCAATTCAACACTTTTACACATATAATCTCGTAGCTCTCTTCTAAAATCTTCTGACTATTTGCTCGCAATTTGGCTATACAATACAACTGCTTTCTTTCTTGTTTCCCTGAAACTGGTATGTTCTAATTTAGTTTGCAGCCTCATCCCAATGTGCTTATTTTGCAGCTTCTACAATCCTATCTACTTTGCTTTCCATGCTCAGTGTTAAATATGTATGTTGTTTTCTTTGCATATGTTTCTACTGTGAATCCCTGCACCCCTGTCCCCTTCTATGTGTTTGAGTTGAAGTTCAGAACATGGCAACATCCAAATTGTTGCTCATGTCTGGACTTGATCCCTTAGGGGATCCTAACTCCCAAACAATGTGGCTAACATGCTGGTTGGGGTGTGCCAGCACTTCCAATTGCTAGGTATGACCACCAGCCTATCTTTTGCTTTTCCCCAGAATTCCCTCTCTGCACTTACACTCTCTCTTAGCTTCTAAGTTCTGCCCCCCTCCTATGAGCCTTGCTTTGGGACCTTGAGCTCCCTCTGAACTTGGACACTTGAGGGCTGGCTCTTCCACACTGCACTATGACTTAATCTTGTATTTGGGTGTAAGCACTGCCCGGAATCCATGGGGCTCTTCGGAACTCTGACACACCCAAATGAGAAAGGCTTTGGATTTTGGTCTTTGGAGTTGGTTTACTTCATGCTTCAGGCAGGAAACCTGAATCAGGCTCTCCTTGGTTGTAAATTTTTTAGTTTCTCTGAT
>NW_017677793.1:0-760 GCF_001879085.1 Nicotiana attenuata
GGATCTCTCCCAACTATCATACCAGAGAACCACTAAATCCCGTAGCCGATAAGAAGCCAACTCTACTGCCTCTGTATCACTAGTATGCATAACCCGCAGTGTACGATGAACCTGATCAATAAAAGTCTGCGGGTCCTCCTTCGGATCTGATCCGGTAAACACAGGAGGGTCTAAATTAATAAAATCACGAACTCTCGTACTAACTGGTTTATCAGCAGCACCTGTATTCTGCCTCTGAGCCTGAGCAGCTACCAAGCTAGTCAATAACTGCAAAGCACTCCGCATATCCTGGTCTGTAGTGCCAGACGGAGGAACTGGAGGTGCTGGGTTCCTCCTAATATCCTCTGGAGGAGACGGAGTAGATGAGGTATGAGACGGCATCTCACTCTGAGCCTCACTTTGGCCCGCTCTGGCTTGGGGCACCTGACTGGTACCCTCTCCCGCAGCTGTAGCAAGCCGTCTACTAATTGTTTGCTTCCTAGTCGAAGGCATCGCTGAAAGAAAACAAGGTGAATATTAAAGATGAACACTTACGACTCAACTCTACGCACGATCTAGATTCAGGAAGAAGGTAACAACCCTACATGTCATGTAGCCTCCTGATTATAAATGCGGCGCGCTACACATCCATAATCAAGACTCTACTAGACACGGCTCATAGACAATCCCTAGGACAGACTTGCTCTGATACCAAGTTTGTCACGACCCAAACTGGAGGGCCATGACTAGCACCCGGCCATACTTACCCGAGCACCAACAT
>NW_017677793.1:4323-24947 GCF_001879085.1 Nicotiana attenuata
TGCAATGGTCCGTTGGCATTTCTTGAAAGCTAGAATCTCGTCCCGAAGAGCCGCCATATGACTTGGAGAAAAGAACTTGGCAATAAATTTGTCCGCCAATTCATCCCATGTGGTGATAGAATGATTTGGTAACCTTTCTAACCAGTCCAACGCTTTGCCCCGAAGAGAAAATGGGAAAAGCCTCAATCGCAACGCATCCTCTGACACGTTTGTTTGTTTGCTGCCCCAGCAAGTATCTACGAACCCCTTCAAGTGCTTGTATGCATTTTGGTCGGAGGCGCCCGTAAAATATCCCCTTTGCTCGAGCAAGGTCAACATGACATTTGTGATTTGAAAGTTCCCCGCCCGGATTCGGGGAGGAACGATGGCACTTGCATACCCTTGATTAGGAAGAACTCTTGGGACTCTCTTGGCGGTGGCAGAGGAGGGTCTGGAATAGGATTGTTGTCATTTGCGTTGGTCGGACGGCCTCTACGTGGAACTTGAGGTGGTATAACCTCTTCGGGCTCAAGATCCTCTACCTCCTCCCCCGCATTCACGTTGCCAAGAGGGTCGTTTGCATTGAGAGCCATAGTACCTGAATGATTGACACAAATAGAATTAGTAAACAAGAAGGAAAGAGAAGCAAAACACAAAACTAACTAAACCGATAGTCAACATCGTAAGCTCCCCGGCAACGGCGCCAAAAAGTTGATCGCAACCGTCTCAACACTACACAATGGTAGTAAGAGTGGGTAGCAATAACTAATACCCGAATAGTGGATCGGGGTCGAATTTCCGCAGGGAGCCTGGAATGGAGTTGTATCCCCTGTTTAGTTTAGAATTGTGTTTGTACTTCTAATTGCACTCCTAACATTTTTTTGAGGGGCTTTTATATTTAAAACTACTATTGTAATCTAAGAATTAAAGCTAAATTATGCTAAGGAAATATTGCTAAGTTGTGCTTAATATAGGAAAAAGGCACTAGGGTTGTGACACTACCTAGGCGGCTAGCTAACGGGTAGAAGCTACTAAAGGGAGATTGATAAATCTGGGTTTAGTGCTATAGCCGTTGCACAATTACACTCATTCTCACACCTCTCGGTAGAGAGAATGATTTTGCCCAATTGACTCTCTCGAGACCAATTAGGTAGGCCAATTAGACCGGGCAACTAGGGCTAAAGTAGGGTAGTTACTCTTTTGAGGTTTAACCCGTTAATTGGGACTACCATTCTCATGGGTCCATCCCAATTCCTTGTTGGGTTAACTTTTAGGGTCATATGACTCTCTCTCTCAAGAAGAGTTAGACCCACTAAGCTTCAATTCATGTTTGCAACCACAAATTCAAGATTGAAACACAAAATCAACCCAAATAACAAATACCCAATCTCAATCTCACCCTAGAATGCAACACCCATTAACTACCCACACTAGGGTTCAGCCACAACCCTAGCTAAGGGGTTTAGCTAGACATAATTAAAGAAGAAACAGTAGAAATAGATGATGAAATGAACATAATAATTGATTACTACTTAAAATCTATAATCTTCAAGAGTAAAAATGCCAAAATAGGCTACAAAATACTTCTCACGAGCGCAGCTCTTGTTCAGCAGCTAAAACATGACCTAAAATGTTAAAAAGATCTATTTATACCGAGTTAGAAAATCTGGACAAAAATGCCCCTGCGGGGTAGGCGCGGACCGCGCAAAAAGGGAGTGCGACCGCGTTGGCCCTTGGACTCTTGAACTCTGTTCTCTGAAGTTGGGATCGCAGACCGCGCAGAAATGTAGCGCGGCCACGTTTGAGGATGGGCGCGGATCGCGTATAATTGGAGCGCGGCCGCGTGGTAGTATTTTGGCAAAAACACCATCTCTCTGAATCTCATCCACGCGGACCGCGTAAAAAGGAGCGCGGACCGCGCAGGATGCCCTTGAATGAACCGGTCTCTGAATCTCCTAGCGCGGCCGCATGGCAAAACAGTGTGATCCGCGCTAGGTCTTCTTCTTCTCCACTTCAATTGGTCTTTGACACTTGGCAGGTTTCACTCCGTTTTGAGCCGATCTTTGACATTTGTCATCTTGTCACTCAAACCTGCAATCAAGCGCAACTTCTAAGCATTCTGGGATTATTTTGTGGCAATTCATAACAAAAGCAATAGCAAGTAGGGGTATAATCATGTTAAAGTCCTAACTTATCAGTCACCCACATCCACCCCAAACTGCTAAGCTGGTGGAAGGATCTTCATTCCAGCGATCAGACTCTTGTCCGGAAATACCTGGGAAACCTACCTTCTCTCTTGGAAATTCAACCCAACAACAAAATCATAGAGGCTGCTACCCTATTCTAGGATTGTGATAGGTCTGTGTTCCGCTTCGGAGACATTGAGATGACACCCCTGCTCGAGGAAATAGGAGGACTGGCTGGAATACCGTGGGAAACACCGGGTTTGTTAATGCCAGAAAACCGCAAAGGTAGAGGTTTTCTCAAAATGATGGGTCTAAAGAAGAATCCAGACTTGACATGTTTGAAAGAGTCGTACATTCCCTTTGACTATTTGTACGAGAGGTACGGCCACAGCAAATCTTACCGTACTTATCCTGATGAGTTCGTCCTTACATCATTGGGGCATATTCACCGAAGGGTATTTGTCTTCATATTCTGTTTCTTGGGGATGATAGTATTTCCAATGAAGAAAACAAGAATCCATACCAGGCTAGCTATGGTCACCAAAACTCTAATGGAAGGGATTGATGGAAAACCATTCAGTCTTGTGCCAATGATCCTTGCAGAGATATACCGAGCCCTAGAAAGGTGTCAACAGGGAGCCAAACATTTCGAGGGTTGTAATCTTCTACTTCAACTGTGGCTCATGGAACATCTCCAAAAGGGTGAGTACCGACAGGAGATCCATCAAAAGCACTGGGACGATCATATCGCCTTTCATCACCCAAAGCGAATGAATTACATGCCCAACATGTTCGCCCAACCGGAGAATGCTAGAGAATGGGTCGAACTCTTTGATAATTTGACTGAAGACCGCGTATAATGGATGTTCGAGTGGTTCCCTACTGAAGAATTTATCGTTAGATCTAGGGATGTGCCATTTCTGATACTGATCGGTTTGAGGGGAACCTACCCTTATGTCTCTCTCCGAGTTATGAGACAGGCTGGTAGGAGGCAGGTTATACCAAGGGTCGACAAGATGAGTCATTTCCGGGCTGACTTCCAGGCTGACAATAGTCCGTACAGGTGCCAGGCTCAGCATATGTGGCACTGCAAAATTGTCTTGGGAAAGGACACCGTCAAACCAGACCGATACCATGCTGGTTATAACCCACATTATTCAAGCTGGTTGGAGGACAATCACAATGGTCTGGCTCAACCCGGGTTTGTTCGAGGTCACAGGATCATCGATGAAAAGGCTGAAGCACAGGTCAAGTACAACCAACTACGCAAGAGGATTCAGGAATGTGAAAGTGAGCACCGTGAAATACAAGAAGCCAATCAAAAACTAATTGAAGAATGGAAGGATATGGCTGTCAGCGCCAAAAAGAGATTGGTCTATTTGGAGCGAGGTATAGTAGAGTTGGAAAAGAAGTTTCTGAAGAGGGTCGGAGATTGCCGGACTACTGAAGGAAATGAAGGCGGACATCTGGCCAGAGCTTACCTGCTACTAAGACTACGCGAGCTGGGAGAGCTGTTCGATAGAGCCACCAATGCCGAGTGTGGGGAAGGTCCCTCTGGGACCAAATAGATAGGAATTTCCATTTCCGCTTTATAAGATGTAATAAGGCCAATGGCCATTAGTGATTTTTATTTTCTTGTCATTTAGTGTCGTTTTAGGATTCGTCTACTTTTTATCAATAAAATGAGGCATATAGCATTCCAAGTTCTCCAAATTGACTTGTCGCTAGGCCTACCTCGGGCACAACGAGGTCCCCAAAATTATGACGCACTTTATGTTTCAAGCACTACGTGTTTAAATATTGCGACATTTTTCTTGTGATCCTTACTGACTTGTTACCTTTTGTTTTTACTTTTTGTTTATTCCCCTCCCCAAAGGTTAGTTCGTAAACTCTGGCAACATCGTCATATTTTACGAGATCTAGGGTACCTCCACCTACTCCTCCTCCTAGTCCTTTCAGACACAAAAACAAAGGCAAAATGGAAGATTCAAACAACTCAGCTGAACAGGTAGAGGTCACTCACGGTACTCTGGGCCCCAAGGAAAATGCATCCTAACTAGAACAAAAGCTGTTGAAGTTTCAGGAAGAACTTGATCAAGTCCGGAATTTGGCGAATCTATCATTTTCGCTCACCACTCTAGAGGTTACTTTCCCAAATACTCAGAATCCTATACCTCCACAAAACATCCCAAAGCAACAAAACCATCCTACCACTGCAATACCTGCCATACCTCAAATAACACCCCACTGCGCATCCCAGAACTCCAGAACTCCACAAACAACCACTGCCACACCCAACATAATACCCTATCTACGTGGAGACTGTTCCACACTCCACCCAACCCATCTCAAGCACACCCGAGTCCGAGGGTAAGGACTTGCTCATCAGAAATCTGGCCGAAGAGCTTAAGAAGTTGACTAGCAGGATTCAAGGCGTTGAAGGTAGTAAGGGAATTGAGGGGCTAAACTATGAAGATCTTTGCATACAGCCCGATGTTGAACTGCCCGAGGGGTACAAACCTCCCAAGTTCGAGATGTTTGATGGTACAGGGGATCCAAGGGTTCACTTGAGAACATACTATGACAAGCTGGTCGGAGTAGGAAAAGACGAGAAAATCCGCATGAAGCTTTTCATGAGAAGCATGAAGGGAGACGCTTTATCTTGGTACATTAGCCAGGATCCGAAGAATTGGTCAAACTGGGTAAGCATGGCATCCGATTTTATGGACAGATTCAGGTTCAACAAAGAGAATGCACCAGATGTGTTCTATATTCAAAACTTGAAGAAGAAACCCACGGAGACCTTCCGTGAGTATGCTACTCGATGGAGGTCAGAATCTGCTAAGGTTAGGCTTGCTTTGGAAGAAGAGCAGATGAACAAATTCTTCGTTCGGGCCCAAGACCCACAGTATCATGAAAGGCTGATGTTGATCGAGAATCACAAGTTTTCTGATATCATCAAGCTAGGAGAAAGGATCGAGGAAGGCATCAAGAGTGGTACGGTTACGAACGTTGAAGCCTTGCAAGCTACCAATAAGGCTTTACAGTCTGGTGGTACGTCCAAGAAAAGGGACGTAGGTGCTGTAATGGTTGCACAGAGAACCAAATCCCCGGCCAAATACCAAACCTATCCAATGCCTCCACCCACATATCAACCCACTCCAAATTACCAAGCACCCTCACCCTCTTACCATACTCCACCACCCACTTATCAGGTAGCTCCACCTCCCGCATATCAGCCCACTTCACCCAAATACTCCCAACCAGCACATGTTTACTAAGCCTACAACACCCAACCAACCCACTATCAATCACCTCCCCCACGACAAATTTCCCTAGACCTCGACCAAATTTTGACCGCAGACCTCCCAAATAGTATACCGCCATTGCTGAACCAATTGACCAACTGTACGAAAGACTCAAAGCTGCTGGTTATGTCACCCCTATCCCTGCTATAACACCTGAAATCCCTTCTCAGTGGGTCAATCCAAATAAATCATGTGCATACCATTCCGGCATGAAAGGACATACCATTGGTGAATGCCGCTCTCTGAAGGATAAGATCCAGACTTTGATTGACAATAAGATCATTGTAGCAAAAAAGCCTGCTCCAAATGTCCGCAATAACCCTCTGCCAGACCGCAAGGGCGGAGGTGTTCACGTGATCGAGATAGAGGATGACTGGGACCCCAAGGGATCAATTGGTTTAATCACAGAAGGTGACGATCCAAAGAAGCCAGTAGTCACCCTCAATCCGATTGTGGTCCAGATTCAACCTTCTAGGGACGCCGAGGTAAATATGTCCATGCCACTCGAGTTTGATGCATCATCATCTGCAAAGACGCCAGCACCTATCGAGGTCGAATTCGTATCTCCAGCAAAGGCACCTACACCATTCGAAGTTGCAGTTTTACCGCCTAATGGGCTTGCTCCATTCGGGGTAAAGATAGCCACTCCAATTCCAGTGACAATGTCAGCCATAACAGCGTTCCATACAAAGGCTATACCATTGGACTACACAGCCGAGGCCAGAAGAAAGGGGAAGGTCAAGTTCGGGGAAGCTATTGCAGCACAGGGCATGATGAGGACTGGTAGAGTTTACACCCCAAAACATCGGGCTGAGTCAAGAAAACAGGCCTCTAGTCGACCAACCATCACTGAAACTGGGCCCGATGATCTCTGGAGAAAGATACAAGCCAAAGAATACTCAGTCATTGATCAGCTGAACAAAACACCGGCACAGATTTCTATCCTCGCCTTGCTACAAAGTTCCGATGCACACAAAAATGTCTTGTTAAGAGTGTTGAGCGAGGCATATGTACCGAGAAACATCACTGGCGGAGAGATGGCGAATATGGTTGGCTAGGTATTGGAAAGTCACAAGATCACTTTCCACGAAGATGAGCTGCCGCCAGAAGGGTTGAGTCACAACAAGGCATTGCACATCACCGTACAGTGCGAAGATTATTTTATCACCAGAATCCTGATTGACGGAGGATCCAGCCTCAATATTTGCCCACTGGTGACACTCAGGACAGTAGGAAAGGGGCTTCATGAGATCAAGGATGGGGCCATCGACGTCAAAGCTTTCGACGGATCCCAAAGGTCTACTATCGGGGAAATTAGCTTGTGTTTGCAAATGGGGCCTACTTGGTTCGATGTTGACTTTCAAGTGATAGACGTACCAGCATCTTACAATCTGTTGTTGGGACGACCATGGATTCATGTCGCTGGGGCTGTAGCATCAACACTACATCAGGTAGTGAAGTTTGAGTGAATCACCAAGAGGTGATCATTCACGGCGACGGTAGCAATCCCATATACAATCGCCAGACTATCCCAGCAATCGGAGGCAAAAGAAAGATAGGTGGGGAAACTTACCACCACATCGAGCGAGTCAACGCCGTTGATAAAGACAAATGGCGGGACAACAAAATTGAAAGCATTCTAAACTGGAGCGGATATGAACCTGGCAGGGGACTTGGCAAGAATCTCCAAGGAATCACTAAGCTCGTCAAGCTCAAGAAACATGGCACCACCTTCGGATTGGGGTATGAGTATACCTGGAAGGAATTCAACGACTGGTCGCCACCATGGCGCGGTCCTTACTATCCTTTTGAGCAACCAATACCCCGTTTGGAGCAGACTTTCCAGCCAGCCGAGATTATCTAAGGGTCAGAAGAAGAAAATGCACTGGCAGCAGTGGGGAATTTGTTCCTGGAAGACGATGATATGGATTGTCGTGTCGTTTTCGAGGAGGACGGGGAGGAAGGCCCTTCCATACAAGGTGTAAGCAGAGGAGAATGCCTCAATAACTGGACTATCCTAACCACCAAAGCCCGACGAGCCTCGGGGTAGCAAGGCTGAACAAGCATCACACACTATATTTTATTTTTACTAGTTGACTTTCCTTTCGCATTTTTTATTTTTCGCAAGAAAGAGCTCAAATGTTCAAAAACGGTTATGGAATTTATCAAAGCATTTCGAATTACTTATAAATCTTACTCTTATTATTTTCTCTCATTACTTTACTTATACATCATTACTATTACTTATCTTGATGAACCAATGACTGTGACATGCAACGAGACAACGCAACAAACGGACATAGACTCAGACAAAAGACCACATACCGGAAGAGATCGTTAAAGAGGTTGAGAATTTTGAGAACAGACCTAAGTCCAACCTAGACGAGGCTGAGATTGTTAACTTGGGAGATGCAGAAAACATCAAGGAAGCACGAATCAACGTTCATTTGTCACCATAAGAAAAGGAAGAATACACAGAATTTCTAAGAGAATATGAGGACCTATTCGCCTGGTCGTACGACGACATGACTGGTTTGAGTACATCTATTGTGGCTCACAAATTGCCAACCGATCCAGCCTGTCCGCCAATAAAATAGAAGCTCAGAAAGTTCAAGCCAGACATGAGTTTGAAAATCAAGAAAGAAGTCACCAAGCAGGTCAAAGCCAAAGTTCTCAGGGTAGTAGAGTATCCAACATGGTTAGCCAACATTGTGCCAGTACCGAAGAAGGACGGGAAGGTTAGAGTTTGTGTCGACTACCGGGACCTCAACCGGGCCAGTCCAAAAGATGACTTCCCCTTGCCAAACATACACATCCTGATTGACAATTGCGCCAAGCACGAGCTGCAGTCATTTGTGGATTGTTTTGTTGGTTATCATCAGATCTGGACGAGGAAGATGCTGAGAAAATGGCTTTCATTACGCCATGGGGAATGGATTTTATTGGACCAATCGAACCTGCCGCTTCAAACGGGCACAGGTTCATCCTAGTAGCAATTGATTATTTCACCAAATGGGTCGAAGCAGCATCTTACAGAGCAGTGACCAAGAAAGTCGTGGCAGACTTTGTCCGCGGCCGCATCATTTGTCGATTCGGGGTTCCAGAATCAATCGCCACTGATAATGGCTCCAACCTCAACAGTGACCTGATGAAGGCTATGTGTAAAACCTTCATGATCAGACACAAGAATTCCACAGCCTACAGGCCTCAAATGAATAGAGCTGTGGAAGCCGCCAACAAGAACATTAAGAAAATACTGAGGAAAATGGTGGAGAAGCATAAGCAGTGGCATGAGAAGCTATCATTTGCTTTATTGGGTATCGCACCACAGTCCGCACATCAACCAGGGAAACTCCCTATATGCTGGTTTACGGTATAGAGGCAGTTATTCCCGCCGAAGTAGAAATTCCTTCCTTAAGGATTATACAAGAAGCTTAGCTCGACGACGCAGAATGGGTGAAGAGACGTTACAAACAGTTAGCTCTTATAGACGAAAAGAGAATGAATGCAGTTTGCCATGGTTAGCATTATCAGAACAGAATGTCCAGAGCCTTCAACAAGAGAGTCAAGCCGAGGCAGTTCACACCAGGATAGCTGGTATTAAAGAAAATCTTCCCGCATCAAGATGAAGCCAAAGGGAAATTCTCTCCCAACTGGCAAGGTCCATACATGGTTCACCGGGTTCTGACAGGAGAAGCCCTTGTACTTACAGAAATGGATGGAGAAGTTTGGCCAAAACCAATCAATTCAGATGCAGTCAAGCGTTACTATATGTGATCTTATGCTTTCCTATATGATGTAATTTGAACTACGTCTGACCTGATTCCTGTTTAAGAGGGGATACGTAGGCAGCCTTATGGGTTCGGTCACAATTCAATAAAAATTTCATTTCCCCCAGCAATTGGAAACTGGGGCAGAATTTTGAGGAGGACCCTCAAAATTCCGAAGTAACTTCAGCCAGTCATCGCAAGCAACCGTCAGAAGCAGAAACCCATTAAACTGGGGCAGAATTTTGAGGAGGACCCTCAAAATTCCGAATCAAGAGAGGTTGCAATGTCCTGAACCACGTCACAGTCGTCGGTTCATTTAAAAACTATTTCTTAAATATATACTTATGTCATATCTTTAACAAACTCACGCAGGTTTATTATCGAAGTTGCTTTGTTCAGCAACGATGCCCCTATGATACATACCATGTCATCAAATCAGCGCCAAGCAGGCCAGCAAAGTCATCGGGGATATGAACTATCCTTTCCCCTTTACAGAACTCACGATTTTTCTTTGGATGCAGGCACCCAAGTCGCAAAATCATATATTATACGCTCATACTGTTCAAGGATACAATTCTCAGAACCATCACACTTATTCACAGTTGCTATCCGCACACAATGTCCCCAGCAGCCACAATATCACAATCGGCTATCAGCTCTCAGCTAAGAAATTTTACTACTATTCTCCTTTTATCTCTTGCATAAGACTACCATTCTGCCTTCCGAGGTTAAGCTCTACCTCCATCTGCATTTCTTGCATTGCATAAGGCTACCGTTCTGCCTTTCGAGGTTAAGCTCTACCTCCATCTGCATTTCTGCATTGCATAAGGCTACCATTCTGCCTTCCGAGACTAAGCTCTGTCTCTATCTGCATTTCTTGCATTGCATAAGGCTACCATTCTGCCTTCCGAGACTAAGCTCTGTCTCCATCTGCATTTCTGCATTGCATAAGGCTACTATTCTGCCTTCCGAGACTAAGCTTTGTCTCCATCTGCATTCATGCATTCCATAAGGCTACCATTCTGCCTTCCGAGGTTAAGCTCTATCTCCATCTACATGGCAGAAATATCGCCACTTACCCTTGCATGGCTGAAAGATCGCCACCTTTATTTATGTCCTGCATCGGCTGAAAGATCGCCATCTTTATTTATGTCTTGCATCAGCTGAAATATGCCACCTTTATTTACCCTTGTATGGCTGAAAGCTCGCCGCCTTTATTTATGTCCTGCATCGGCTGAAAGATCGCCACCTTTATTTATGTCCTGCATCGGCTGAAAGATCGCCATCTTTATTTATGTCTTGCATCGACTGGAATATCGCCACTTTATATACGCTTTCATGGGCTGAAAGATCGCCACCTATCGCATTGCATGGGCTGGAAGATCGCCAAACTGTCCAAAGGCGTCATTGTTCGGAGGCACCATTTCCATAGCCCGAGAACATCATGCCATGGCCCGAGGACCTCTTTTAATCTCTTGCATATCATTATTCAAAGGCATCATAGTTCGGAAGCATCATTCTCATAGCCCGAGAGCATCATTTCATAGCCTGCGAATCCTTTATTAAACGCTTCATGGCCCAGGACATCATGGTCTAAGGACGTCATCTTAACCGTCCAAAGACAGCATTCATGGTCCAACGGGAACTTGCATCATGTTCAAATTTTTGCACAATATCGCTTGTATTGTTTATTTGCAGGTAAACCGGCAAGCAACGACCATCTCGGCAGGAGCATTCCGCTCCAGTTCCCGCAGCCCTACTAAACCTTGACCATTCATCCCAACCTGAATATTGCGTCCTTTCTTGAAAGGTCTCCATTGGCATACTCCGCCGACGGATCCTGAACTACATACGGCCTGATTCCTGTAAGACCAAGGATATGTAGTCAACTTAGGAACCAGAGCATGGTCAACCTTCAAACCATTTCACTCGGTCAAAAGTAGCCATCATATCTTTACCCGACAACTCTTTTCATCCTTCCGGGGTAAAGATGGGCAACTGTTGATACCCAATTTTTCCCCGTATATTTTTTTATATGCAAAATACTTTCAAAACATGCCCAAGTGTTTTATTATTTTTACCAAATTTTAAAAGATTTTTAAACCAATTCATTGCCCTATTTTAACAGTACAAAGCCAATAATTATTTCCAAAATTATCATTGTTGGTGATTCAGTTATTGTATTCTCATATTTATACCAAAATACAGCTAAGGTAATTTTTTCACATTTTTTATAAATTGATTTGGTATTTTAATGCTAAGTTGCACTTAATTGCAATATTAGCCTATTTTAAGAATTAATTGCGTTTATAATCACAATTTGATTCCAGTATTTCTAATCTAATATTTATATATTATTAACTAATTTAGCACCTTTAATTTATTTTCAGAAATCATTTTACTATTTTTATAAAATAAAAGGGAAAAAGTGGCTATTTAAAATCTAGCCCTATTTCATTTCCAATTTTAGCCCAAATGGAGCCCTCATTTAACCCCAGTTTTAATCTCAATTGGACCGGCCCAAACCCTAAATTACCCGACCCCCTGACCCGCTTATTTTTACCCGCCCGGCTCCCCTTTGATCCAGGCGTTACCTCATTCCTTTTTAATTTCCCAAACCCTCCAACCCTAAGCCATCTCATCTGAGACGCCGCCTTTGAACCCCTTCGTCTCTCAAACTCTCTCGAACATTCCTGGAACCCTAATCGTCCCCCACCGTCTTCAACCTCGAAACCCACCGGAAACCATGGCTTCTCCGGCCATGGGAGTCTTATATTCACCTCCTGTCGCTCCTATGTGCTCGATACTTGAAGATTCGAGGCCAGACCTTAAGGTCTTCACTCAGACCTTTGCCGACTCGAGGTTTCCGGCCATCTCCGGCCTTGCTCCGGCGTGCTATAGATGTTTGAGTCTGATTCCGACCTCTCCGACTCAGGTCAATGACCTTTTCAAATCCTTTCTCATTCTAGGGTTCTTCTGAAACCCTAACCCTTCAAGGTTTTTCTCCGATTCTTTTTAGATCTGTTGTGTATCTATGCTCTACTTGAGTTTTCAAACGATTTCCCTAATTTTTCTTTTGAAAATTACTTTCAAAACCCTTCTTTCTGATTTAGGGTTTTCTGGAAAGTGTTTAAGTGTTTTATGATTTTTCTTCTTTATTATTCGTATTGTTCTCTTACTGTGTTTCCTATATCATGTTCTCGCATGCTTTCTACTGTGCTCTTGTGCTTTTCCTTTTACCATGTTCTCGTATGTTCTTTTACTGAGTTTTACACTCCGTTCTTGAATGTTCTTTACTGTGTTCTACATGCTCCACGCTTGTGTTTCTTCTACCATGTTATGTTCTCATGTGCTTTCTACTATGTTCTGGTACTTCTTCTACTATGTCCTGCTATACTATACCTTTCTACTGGGTTCTTTGATATTTTCCTGCTACCGATCCTTGTTTAGGTTTCTTCTGAGAAACTTTCTTAAGCATATTTCTTCTACTCCTTCTACTGTGTTTACATGTTTTCTTATGAGTTTCTGAAAGAAACCCCTGAGCTGGTTTCGACTACTTGCCTCCTCATCCCTGTATTTGATTCTAGGTGGAAACCCTAGAATTTGGGGATCCCGCCAAGGTTTGATTATGTGAACTAGGGTTTTGTTTTAGAACCCTTAACTCCTTCAGACTGACTTTGAGTCTCTGAGCTGAGTTTGGACATCTTTTGTACAATTCTGAACTTTTTGCTAAAACTCTCCTACACTGTAGTTTCCCCTGATTTTACAATGGCTCGACAAGTTTCTTTCATGTTTAACGTGTTTGTATGATTTATATGTGATGAATCCTTCTTCAAAAGGGTTTTCAGACTAGTAATTGACTCAGAATTCCTTTTTAATAGGTCTAATTGATTGTTTGCTAATTTTCCTTAAGTCAAAAACCTTTTCCATCTTTCTGACTTGGTTCATTCATACCAAATCTCAGACCTTGTGATTTATTGGCTGTTAATTGATTTTCTTTCCTTAAATTGTACAACCGTGTATTTCAGAGACCTTGTCCTTAAATAACCTTTATGTACTTACCCTCAATTGCATGCTTTACACAACTGTTTGATTAATTTCTTTCCTTAATTGTGTTATACCCGTTTGAATTTGAATCCCTTAATTAAAGGAGTCTTATGTGATTGATTTACAAACAGTCTTCAATTATTTTCTTACCTTATTTCCTCATGACCTCCACATTATAAATACACGATCCCTCTTTTCACAAATCACACACGATTAACACACTTCAGACCGCACAATTTCACAATCTCTCTTGAACTCACACTCACAGTATTCTGTCAACCTGTTTGCACTTTGGCCTTTACAAGACTATTGCCTTTCCTCCTTGTTTCTTTGAAACTAGTATGTTCTAATTTAATTTTCAACATCACCCCAATGAGTTTACTTACAGTTTTCTTTTGTATCCATGTCTACTTTATTGTTTTCTGTGGAGTTTGATATTTAGTTTAGTAATGCCTATGTTCTACTGCTTATTTCTTTTATGAATCTTTGCTCCCTACCCCATTACCCCTATGTGTTTGTGAGTGGTGACTCAGGGCATGGCAATATAAGTTGTTGTCCATGAACTGAGTTCTGAACCTTAACCTCCAAACAGGCTGGAGGGTGTGCCAGCACCTCCCATTATTGAGTATGCCTATTAGCCTGCTCTCCTTATGCTCTTGCAAATTCCCACTCCCCTACACCCTTATGTGTGCTGATTTTAAGTTATTCCCCTTTTTCCTTTCCCCTTTCAGAATTCCCTTCTGCACTTACACTCTCTCCTAGTTTCTATGTTCTGCCCCTCTCTGGTGAGCCTTGCCTTGGGACCTTGAGTTCCCTTTGAACTTGGACACCTGAGGGCTGGCTCTTCCACACTGCACTATTGTCCTGATTTGGTAATGTATTTGGGGTGTAAGCACTGCCCGGAGTCCATGAGGCTCTTATGGAACTCTGACACACCCCAAATGAGAGAAAGGTTTTGAAATCTGATCTTTGGAGTTGGTTTACTTCCTATTTCAGACAGGAAGTCTGAATCAGGCTCTCCTTGGTTTTAATTTTCAATTTCTGATGTATTTTTTCCTAATTTTCTTTGGACTGTAATAACTTTGTAATAAACTTTTGGGATGTTTAGTGAAAAGGGAGGGGTAACTATGCATGAAAAGGGTAGATAACTTGCCTATAGGAATCTCTAATTTCAGTAGTTCTCATATAGTCACCATGCCTATAAGACTTATGCACTTTCATATATTTACCATGCCTATAAGACTTATGCATTTTCATGTAGTTACCATAAGATTTCTGCATCTCATTTAGCTATCATGTCTATAAGAAACTCTGCATTCTCATTTAGATACCATGACTATAGGGATTCTGCACTTTCATGTAGATATTATGTCTATAGCTTCTGCACACGCACGTAGAGAATATGCCTATAGGTCTTTTCTGATTCTTGCATACCCGCTTTTCACTAGGCAAACTTATCTATAGGCCTCAATAACCAAAAATTGTAATCAGATATCACGTCACGCTTAGATATCATGTTATAGAATTTCTGTACTCTTCTATGTCTATAACAACGTTTTAAGTTGACAAACACATAGAAAGCATGCCTATAGGGGTTCTAATTCAAATCTAAATTGCCCCGCTCGTTTGTAAGTTTAAACTGTCAGTAGTAATGCATTATCAATTGCAGAACTCATGCTACTTTTGTCAAACTGGCAACCTTTTCCTAAATCAATCCGCAATCAGCTTACCTCTTTGTTTCTTAAATCAGTAGATATCATGCCTATTGGTTCCGTCTAACACCTAGGCAAGCCTTAGGGTAAAAGTTATAAACTACATCAGTCTCTATCAATTACGACCAGTAGGCAAGCCTAATTCGGACTTCTTATCTGGAAATATGTGATAAATCAGCCTGCCCCCACCTTTTAAGTTTAACAGACCTTAATCAGTACGTGCAAGACATGCTAAACTATATGCTTTTCTTTGATCTAAGGAGGCATGTTTAAGCCTTATTTGTTTATGTGCTTCCCCATGCTTGTCATGTGTGTTCTTTCTTGTCGCCTTAGTATTTTTACCTTTGAAACTACAAAAACCCAACATCCCTTCCTTTTAGGATTAGTAGTCTTAAATGCCTCCGGCACTGATAGGATTGGGGCGGGTAATAGCATGCAATAAGAAAACGAGACTATTCCGCGCTTTAATACCTTAACGGGGTGGGAAAGGGTGTATGGATATGATGACCACGCGATAACACCACGTGTATAAG
Source organism: Nicotiana attenuata (assembly GCF_001879085.1). Classification (NCBI taxonomy): domain Eukaryota; kingdom Viridiplantae; phylum Streptophyta; class Magnoliopsida; order Solanales; family Solanaceae; genus Nicotiana; species Nicotiana attenuata. The sequence goes on from NW_017677793.1 coordinate 19,859, forward strand.
TGATTACCGGGTGTTGTGTGGGGTGATCCATATTATTTATAAACCTAGGACCCCCCTCTCTTTTACTTGTTTATTTCATTGTTTATTTTCAAATTTCTCAAACTATTTTTTTTTAAAATTCAGCTTTTCTCTCGTTTCTTTTCACTCCATCTATTTGTAACCTGTATGTGAAAATCCCCTCATATTTGAAGCCTTATTTGTCTATATGTTATTTGTACCCTAATGTCACAACAATAGCTTGACCGGGAACCACACTAGTGGATTCTGAGGGGTGCCTAACACCTTCCCCTTGGAATAATTTCAAGCCCTTACCCAATCTCTGGTTATCCAAATAAAACCCTCCTTAGTGTCCTAATGCACTTTAATCATTAGGTGGCGACTCTTCAATTCCATTAAACCCAATTCCCCAGAAGTAAATGAGTTGTCCTCCCAAATGTCATAAACCCGATTTCCGCGGAGGAAAAAGGGGGCATCGACAGCATGGCGACTCTGCTGGGGATATCTTTTAGGCTTTTACCATTTCAAGCTATTACTGTGACTTTACATTTCTTATGTGCCTTTATTTGTTTAATCCATTTAAGTATTTAATTCCTTCTCCTACTACAAGAACTGACTCGTTTCTTTGTTTCTTTCCTTTATTTCTTTACTGCTTCCCTTTACTGCTTTCCAATACAACTGTTTTAAATTATGAGGAATTGTTGTAATTATTGCTTTTGTAACGTGCAAATACATGACACCTTGTTTTAATTATTGCATAAGCATATTTTCAACATCATATTCCACTCGTGCCAAACAAAATACCATAGCAATGCCTATAATGAGTGGTTGCGCCCTTCCAATATTATCACCCCCTGAATCCGGCAAAGGCATATTTGCGGTAAAACCAGTCGATCAACGGTGTACTCGACGGTTCCGCGCCTTTCCCTCTTGAGTTGTCCGCTCAAGGGTACCAGTCTAATACCCCATAGAAACCTTACTCTGTTTAATTGTTCATGCATCATGGTCAAACCTAGCTGAGTCAGTTATGTTGTCTGCATAATGACTCTTTAAGATAGCCTTGTCCAAAGTCCACTGGGTTTTCCCAAAATCCAAACGGACACTACCACGTTTTGTGCATTTATTTGGAGAACTAAAATGCTTTTATGCCAATTGTTGATATTAAATAGTCGAGTCTGGTGGGGGTAAGGGCCTGACCTTTTGTCTTGCAGAAATATGAGGCACGAAGTCCCTAGATTCGGCATGGTCACCCACATCCACGCCAAACTGCTAAGCTGGTGGAAGGATCTTCATTCCAGCGATTAGACTCTTGTCCGGAAATACCTGGGAAACCTACCTTCTCTCTTGGAAATTCGACCCAACAATAAAATCATAGAGGCTGCTACCCTATTTTGGGATTGTGATAGGTCTGTGTTCCACTTCGGAGACATTGAGATGACACCCATGCTCGAGGAAATGGGAGGACTGGCTGGAATATTGTGGGAAACGACGGGTTTGCTAATGCCGGAAAACCGCAAAGGTAGAGGTTTTCTCAAAATGATGGGTCTAAAGAAGAATCCAGACTTGACATGTTTGAAAGAGTCGTACATTCCCTTCGACTATTTGTACGAGAGGTACGGCCACAACAATTCTTACCGTACTTATCCGGACGAGTTCGCACTTACATCATTGGGGCATATTCATCGAAGGGTATTTGTCTTCATGTTCTGTTTCTTGGGGATGATAGTATTTCCAACGAAGAAAGCAAGAATCCATACCAGGCTAGCTATGGTCACTAAAACTCCAATGGAAGGGATTGACGGACAACCATTCAGTCTTGTGCCAATGATCCTTGCAGAGATATACCAAGCCCTAGAAAGGTGTCAACAGGGAGCAAAACATTTCGAGGGTTATAATCTTCTACTTCAACTGTGGCTCATGGAACATCTCCAAAAGGGTGAGTACCGATAGGAGATCCATCAAAGGGACTGGGACGATCATATCGCCTTTCATCACCCAAAGTGAATGAATTACATGCCCAACATGTTCGCCCAACCGGAGAATGCTAGAGAATGGGTCGAACTCTTTGATAATTTGACTGAACACCGGGTACAATGGATGTTCGAGTGGTTCCCTACTAAAGAATTCATCGTTCGATCCAGGGATGCGACATTTCTGATACAGATCGGTTTGAGGGGAACCTACCCTTAGGTCCCTCTCCGAGTTATGAGACAGGCTGGTAGGAGGCAGGTTATACCAAGGGTCGACAAGACGAGTCATTTCCGGGCTGACTTCCAGGCTGATGATAGTCCGTACAGGTGTCAGGCTCAGCATATGTGGCACTGCAAAATTGTCTTGGGAAAGGACACCATCAAACCAGACCGATACCATGCTGGTTGTAACCCACACTATTCAAGCTGGCTGGAGGACAATCACAATGGTCTGGGTTAACCCGGGTTTGTTCGAGGTCACAGGATCATCGATGGAAAGGCTGAAGCACAGGTCAAGTACAACCAACTGCGTAAGAGGATTCGGGAATTAGAAAGTGAGCACCGTGAAATACAAGAAGCCAATCAAAAACTAATTGAAGAATGGAAGGATAAGGCTGTCAGCGCCAACAAGCGATTGGTCTATTTGGAGCGAGGTATAGTAGAGTTGGAAAAGAAGTTTCTAAAGAGGGTCGAAGATTGCCGGACTGCTGAAGGAAATGAAGGTGGACATCTGGCCATAGCTTACCTGCTACTAGGACTGCGTGAGCTGGGAGAGCTGTTCGATGGAGCCACCAATGCCGAGTCTGGGGAAGGTCCCTCTGGGACCAAATAAATAGGAATTTCCATTTCAGTTTTATAAGATGTAATAAGGCCAATGGCCACTAGTGATTTTTAGTTTTCTTGTCATTTAGTATCGTTTTAGGATTCGTCTACCTTTTATCAATGAAATGAGGTTTAGCATTCTAAGTTCTCCAAATTAACTTGTCGCTAGGCCTACCTCGGGCACAACGAGGTCCCTAAAATTAGGACGCGCTTTATGTTTCAAGCACTACGTGTTTAAATATTGCGACATTTTTCTTATGATCCTTACTGACTTGTTACCTTTTGTTTTTACTTTTTGTTTATTCCCCTCCCCAAAGGTTAGTTCGTAAACTCTGGCAACATCATCATATTTTACGAGATCCAGGGGCCCTCCACCTACTCCTCCTCCCAGTCCTGTCAGACAAAAAAACAAAGGAAAAATGAAAGATTCAAACAACTCAGCTGAACAGGTAGAGGTCACTCACGGTACTCTGGGCCCTAAGGAAAATGCATCCCAACTAGAACAAAAGTTGTTGAAGTTTCAGGAAGAACTTGATCAAGTCAGGAATTTGGCGAATCTATCATTTTCCCTCACCACTCCAGAGGTTACTTTCCCAAATACTCAAAATCCTATACCTCCACAAAACATCCCAAAGCAACAAAACCATCCTGCTCCTCACCACCAGCAATACCTGCCATACCTCAAATAACACCCCACTGCTCATCCTAAAACTCCAAAACTCCACAAACAACCACTGCCACACCCAACATAATACCCCCATCTACGTCGAGACTGTGCCACACTCCACCCAACCCATCTCAAGCACACCCGAGTCCGAGGGTAAGGACCTGCTCATCAAAAATCTGGCTGAGGAGCTTAAAAGGTTGACCACCAGAATTCAAGGCGTTGAAGGTAGTAAGGGAATTGAGGGGATAAACTATGAAGATCTATGCATACAGCCCGATGTCGAACTGCCCGAGGGGTACAAACCTCCTAAGTTCGAGATGTTTGATGGTACAGGGGATCCCAGGGTCCACTTGAGAACATACTGTGACAAGATGGTCGGAGTGGGAAGAGACGAGAAACTCCGCATGAAGCTTTTCATGAGGAGCTTGAAGGGAGACGCCTTATCTTGGTACATTAGCTGGAAGTGGTCGAACTGGGTAAGCATGGCGTCTGATTTCATGGATAGATTCAGGTTCAACACGGAGAATGCACCAAATGTGTTCTATATCCAAAACTTGAAGAAGAAACCCATAGAGACCTTCCGTGAGTATGCTACTCGATGGAGGTCAGAAGCTGCTAAGGTTAGGCCTGCTTTGGAAGAAGAGCTAATGAACAAATTCTTCGTTCGGGCCCAAGACCCACAGTATTATGAGAGGCTGATGCTGATTGAGAATCATAAATTTTCTGATATCATCAAGCTAGGAGAAAGGATCGAGGAAGGCATCAAAAGTGGTATGGTTACGAACTTAGAAGCCTTGCAAGCTACGAATAAGGCTTTACAGTCTGGTGATACGTCCAAGAAAAAGGACGTAGGTGCTGTAATGGTTGCACAGAGGACCAAATCCCCTATCAAATACCAAACCTATGCAATGCCTCCACTCACCTATCAACTTACTCCGAATTACCAAGCGCCATCACCCTCTTACCATGCTCCACCACCCACTTATCAGTCATCTCATTAGCCCACTTCACCCAAATACTCCCAACCAACACATGTTTACCAAGCCTACAACACCCAACCATCCCACTATCAATCACCTCCCCCACGTCAAAACTTCCCTAGACCTCGACCAAATTTTGACCGCAGGCCTCCCAAACAGTATACCGCCTTTGCTGAACCAATTGACCAGCTGTACGGAAGGCTCAAAGCTGCTGGTTATGTCACCTCTATCCCTACCATAACCCCTGAAAACCCTTCTTAGTGGGTCAATCCAAATAAATTCTGTGCATACCATTCCGGCATGAAAGGACATACCGTTGATGAATGCTACTCTCTGAAAGATAAGATCCAGACTTTGATTGATAACAAGATCATTATAGCAAAAGAGACTGCTCCGAATGTCGCAATAACCCTCTGCCAAACCACAAGGGCGGAGGTGTTCACATGATCGAGATAGAGGATGACTGGGACCCCAAGGGATCAATCGAAGGCGACGATCCAAAGAAGCCAGTAGTCACCCTTATTCCGATTGTGGTCCAGATTCAGCCTTCTAGGGACGCCGAAGTAAACATGTCCATACCACTCGAGTTTGAAGCACCATCCTCTGCAAAGACGCCAGCGCCGATTGAGGTTCAGTTTATGTCACCAGCAAAC
>NW_017677793.1:24979-27078 GCF_001879085.1 Nicotiana attenuata
GGTCTACTGGATGATTAGAGAACTATTAGGTGTTTGAAGTTTCCATCGTGATTCGAGGTATAGCTCCAAGTTATGGGCGCGTGAAGCATCTTTTCATGTTTCCAGTTGAGAGTGAAGAGAAATTTTATGTTGCGGTATGAGTTCAGACTCAGGAAGACTAAGTGACTGCGTACAGTATAGGACGGTGGAAAGTATACCAAAAATGGTAGTTGGAGGCAAAGCAGGTGGGTCATCTCCTGCGGAGTGTTCTAAAGTTGTGTGATCCTTATGTTATCTATTAGAAGATCTCATTTACAAGTGAAGAAAATGTGTTGACATCTAAATTGGATCGCCTAGAGAGTGGGCTTAACTATTGTGTGAGTAAATGCGAGATTTGTAGAAGAGTTAAAAAAATTTCTAGATGATTTGTGTTTCCACAAGCTTATGAAGGATTGAGTTTAATCTCACTATGGTATTAAGGCAAGCAATGGAGTATGTGCGTTATGAGTTGTTGGGAGTGTTTTGATCTATGGCTTCGAGCCAAGTTGGGGAGTTTGCTATTGATTAGCTAATTGTAAGGTTATGTGCTATGTTGGTTTCGGTTTGAGGCATACTGGCGAATCAGTTCTGGTTGCGGAAATTGAGCCGAGGATGGCACGAGTGAAGCAAAATTTTGACAAAGGTTATATGGTGCTTCGTAGATGTGTGAGAATCACAAGATGTCTTAAGCTGTTTTTGGTAAAGAATGCTCGGTGCATAGAGCAGGAAGATGCTTGCTTGTATTTTGATGAGGTCATATCCTGCGGTGTCAGAATGCTAACGAGGCACGGGTAGTTCTGTTCATTTGTCAGGCTAAATGCAGTTAAATAGAGTAAATGACTCTCGAGAATGGTACTAATGTGGTCGAGATTCTACATATGACAATTGGGTATCTTAAATTTGTATATGTGATTAGAAACTGAGTCTCCATTGGGAGAGGTCAAGATGTGTAATTTTTCTATATCAATTATGGGCTTCTGTGTAGCACTATCAGGAAGGTGCAGGTAATGGCTCGAAATTCGTAGAATATTTTATGATGTTTTGACTTGCGATGTAGCAGTTGGAAGGTACGAAATGGTTCGTGGGATGTGAGATAGCATGGTCTCGTGATTCAAAGTCACTCAGGATGAGTGTAGATGGATGGTGTTATATGTTGAATGCAGTTACCATTATTCCTAAGGAATCAGGGTAAGTCGAAAGAAGATGGATTGGTTAGCCATATATCTGATGGCATATTGGTGGTAGAGATCAATTCCTTCAGCATGATCAAGTTACGCGTGTGATTTGTGGCGGTACAGGTGAGGCTTGTCGTCCGTCGTAATTGATGTATTCAAGAGTATTCCATTATTATGGGCCTGTTACGTGTAGGCGGATCCCGAAAGGGTTATGGTGGGTTAGACCACTACTTAGAGATTTGCATATTCTACGGTTATGAGAATTCACCTGTGTGTTGCTATGGTTCTCCTGAAGTGAGTTAAGTGGAAAGTTTTATATGATGAAGTGTTAATTTAATAGTGGTTTCGAAGCTTTGATGAAAAGCGTGTCCTATCGTATGTTGGCATGTTGGGTGCAATGAGTGGTATGGAATTTGAAGTGAAGATAGAGGTAACAGCTCGGTATGGACAAGGATGTCACGATCTCGGATGAGTAGGGAAGTAGTTTCGACGTTTAAGGTAAGTCGGTATTGACTTCAGCATCACCTGAGAACGCTGTTTTGTGAAAAGGCTTTGCATCTTGGTTAATAATTCTTGATCGCTTTTCAGCGTTAGTGCGGCCGATGGTTTGGAGGTACGACCCAGTTACCTGTAATGGTAGGTTGTGGGAGGGTGTCCCACAGGAAGAGTGTGTAAGTATGGCAGTTAGTCACTTGATTGATTGAAGACTTGAACCAAGTATGAAGGTTGTGATAATATCGTTGAATTGAGAATATATGCCCGGAGGGCACTCAGTCTATTGAGTTGTGGACTACGGATGATTCCTCCGACTTTGATGGATGTTCTTATGTGTTACGAGCGGAAGATAAGTTGTTAGGGACCGTTGAAAGGTAATTAACCTAGTTCAGTGTGATCAGAATCGGCTTG
>NW_017677794.1:0-4395 GCF_001879085.1 Nicotiana attenuata
AGAAATGGTTCAGGAGGCATTGGAGAAGGTTAAGGTGATTCAGGATAGACTCCGTACAGCCCAGTCCAGGCAGAAGAGTTACGCGGACAGGAAGGTCCGTGATGTTTCATATATGGTTGGTGAGCGGGTTCTGCTTCGGGTCTCGCCTATGAAGGGCGTCATGCGGTTTGGGAAGAAGGGAAAGTTGAGTCCGAGGTTTATTGGCCCTTTTGAGATCTTGAGGCAAGTTAGGGAGGTTGCCTATGAGCATGCCTTACCTCCCAGTTTGGCCGGAGTTCATCCGGTATTTCATGTTTCGATGCTCCGAAGATATCACGGTGATCCGTCGCATGTGTTGGATTTCAGTTCAGTCCAGCTGGACAAGGATCTATCCTATGTTGAGGAGCCAGTGGCTATTTTAGACAGTCAGGTCAGGAAGTTGAGGTCAAAGGACATCGCTTCAGTGAAGGTTCAGTGGCGGGGTCAGCTGGCCGAGGAGGCGACTTGGGAGACCGAGCAGGATATGCACAGCCAGTACTCTCATCTTTTCACTACTTCAGGTATGTTCTCTATGCTCGTTCGAGGATGAACGAATGTTTAAGTGTAGGAGGATTAACGATCCGGCCGGTCGTTTTTGGAATTGACGCCCCGATCCCCCGTTAACTGCGTCCCTTAAGTTCATTTCTGCTATTTTGGTTTGCCGGGACGTTCGGTGTTGGGATTCGGAGTGTTTTGGGACACTTAGTCCCTAAATGAGAGCTTAAGAATTGAAAAAATGGTCCGAGATCGGAACAGTGTGAAGAATACCTCGGAATGGAAATCCGATGGTTCCGTTAGCTCCGTTAGGTGATTTCGGGGTTGGGAGCGTGTTCGGAATGTATTTTGGAGGCTCGTAGCTCATTTAGGCTTGAAATGCCGAAGTTGAATTTTTTAAGTTTCCGGTCCGATAGTGAGTTTTTGATCCGAGGGTCGGATTGGAATTCCGGAAGTTGCAGTAGCTCCGTCATGTCATTTGGGATGGGTGTGCAAAATTTCAGGTCATTCGGTCGAGGTTTGGTTAGGTTTTTGATCGAAAGTGTGTTTTGTTGGAATTTGAAGTTCTTAGGCTTGAATCTTTGATTTAATCGGACTTCCGGTGTTGTTTTAGGTGTTTTAAGGATTGGTACAAGTTTGAATAAGGTATTAGGTGGTATTCGTGCTTTTGGTTGAGGTCCAGAGGGCCTCGGGATGATTTCGGGTGGTTAACGGGGAGATATTTGAAGTGTTGCAGCAGCTGGTTCTTTTCATCTTCTGGTATTTTCGCTTCTGCGGCTTGGGAACCGCAGAAGCGGAGCCGCATAAGCGGCTGGATCATCGCAGAAGCAGTTTGGGGCAGAGTTTCCAGGCGTCGCAGATGCGAAGGAAATTCCGCAGGAGCGGCCTCGCATCTCCGAGAAAATAGCCGCAGATGCGGCCGTTTGGCTTTTATTTGGAACCGCAGAAGCGGAACCGCATGAGCGTTATGTGTCCGCAGAAGCGGAATCTGGTCCATTAAGTGAAAACCGCAGAAGCGGTTGTTTTTCCGCATATGCGGGACCGCAGAAGCGGTCCCTTGTCCGCAGAAGCGGAAATCCCTGGGCAGAAATAGAAATTTCGAGGGTTTGAGTTCATAAGTTATAAAAATCAATTGAGAGCTCGGTTTAAGGCGATTTTGAGTGGGATTTGAAGTGAAGATCACCGGGTAACGTTTCTTTGGTCCCTTCCTGTTATATTTCATCATTTTATAGTTAAATACACCATTGGAATTCGAATTTAGGATCAAAAATTGGAAAAAACTTCATAGACCTAATTATTGAGTTTTGAGTGGGCAATTGACCTCCGATTTGGGAGATTTTTATATGGTTAGACTCGTGAGAGTACGATGGTTCTGAAAATGTGAAAATTATTCGATTCCGAGACGTTGGTCTGAGGGGCATTTTGGTCATTTTACCTATTTTCGCGCCCTAGCTCTAAATTTAATAGTGGAATCAGTTGTTTGAAATATTATTTACGATATGTAATTGAATTGAATAGATTTGGGCCATTTGGAGTCGGATACTCGTGGCAAAGGCGTGGTTTCTATTGATATTGAGCCGGTTCGAGGTAAGTGGCTTGTCTAACCTTGTGTGGGGGACCTTCCCCTTAGGATATGAGATGTGGTAATTGAGTGCCTTGTACGTGAGGTGACGAGCGCGTACTTGAGCTAATTGTTGAAAAATCCGATTTTTACTTAAGATATTGAGACTGAGTTGCCTTCATATTTGCCTTGTTTTACTTGCAGTTATAATCTGTGTTAGATTAGAAAAGCATGTTTAGTTGATTTAACTTGCCTTGACTGTACTACGTGAAACATGCTAGGCTAGTACTACCTGATGTTTGTCTTTTGTACTTCATTTCTGAATATCTTCTGGTTGTGGTTGCGCATTTACATTGGGACTACGGATGTGGGATTCCGGTAGCTCCCCCTTGTTTGTTTACTTTGGGACTGCGGGTTCGATTCCCGATAGATCCCCCTGCACATTTATTTTGGGACTGCGGGTTAGATTCCCGATAGATCCCCCTGCCTATTTACTTTGGGACTGCGGGTTAGATTCCCGATAGATCCCCCTGCACTTTTACTTTGGGACTGCGGGTTCGATTCCCGATAGATCCCCCTGCACTTTTACTTTGGGACTGCGGGTTCGATTCCCGATAGATCCCCCTACACATTGATGGTTGGACTACGGGACGGTATCCCGGGAGATCCTTCGGATGTACACATATGATGGACTACGGGACGGTATCCCGGGAGATCCACTGGACAGTTGAGAAAAAGGGGCTACAGGACGGTATCCTGGTAGACCCTCATTGTTATCATTGGTATTGAGCTGTGTTTATTCTATACTCGTGTAGTTGTTATAGCCTCGTTGACTTGTCTTATCTCACTGTTGTACTTATTATATCTGTCAGATTTTTATACTGTTAAATTATTATTATTATTATATATTGTCTCAGTAGGGCCCTGACTTTCCTCGTCATTACCCAACCGAGGTTAGGCTTGGCACTTACTGAGTACCGCTGTGGTGTACTCATGCCCTTCCTGCGCATGCTTTTCATGTGCAGATCATTTAGGTACCTCCACTCAGGCGCACTATCAGTGAGGCAGGAGGACTACGGAGAATTCGAGGTAGATCTGCTGCGTCCGCAGACCGACGAGTCTCCCTCTTACTCTATCTTTAGTACTTAGTTTTCCTTCTTTCGGTTGTTAGAAATTCTGGAGTATGGAACCCTACTATACACTTCTGTAGCCTGTGTTGCCCGTGAGTTTCCGGCTTTTGGGAATTGTTTTAGGCTTGTGATATTGAGTTGTACTTGCCAAGCGGCATTCAGTACAGTTTCCTTTAGATACTTGATTTGATTTTCTCTATTTTTCCGCAAGTATTATAATTCCGCAGATGTTAGGCTTACCTGGTCATGGGGACCAGGTGCCGTCACGACATGTTCACGATTGGTGAACTAGGGTCGTGACAAGTTGGTATCAGAGCTCTAGGTTCATAGGAGTCACGGAACACAGGCCGGTTTATTAGAGTCTCGTTGATCGGTACGGAGACGTCTGTACTTATCTACGAGAGGCTATGTAACCGTTAGGAAAAGTTCACTTCATTTGATTCCTGTCGTGCGAGATTTTTGAACATCAATTCTAAACTTCCGACTTCTATTCTCTCACAGATGGTGAGGACACGTGCTACTCGAGATGATCAGACACCCGCGCCCCCTACTGCAGCCGTCAGAGGCCAGGGCCGGGGTAGAGGCCGAGGACGCGCGCGTGGTGCAGCCAGGGCACCTGCGCGAGCTGCAGCCGAGGTACCACCAGCAGACCCAGCCGGAGTCCAGGCGCCCGACACGCCTACTTCCACTACTACTCCAGCCCTTCAGGAGACTTTGACTCAGTTCCTGAGCATGTTTGGTACGTTGATTCAGGCCGGATTGATTCAGGTTGTACCGACTATTTCACAGATCGGGGGAGGGACCCAGACTCCCGCCGCCCCCACTCCAGAGCAGCGAGTTCCCATTGGTCAGGTTCCAGGTGTCATGGCGACACAGCCTGTGGCCCTAGTTCAGCGGGTGGTGAGGACCTCTTGCCAAGTAGGAGACAGGTGGGTCCAGGAGAGAGAGGACAGACGAGGTCAGGAGGGACAGTATAGAGGGGTGAGTAGACCTCGTAGACCGGGGAGATATACTGGTCCTTATTTTGGAGGCAGGGTGCGTCACGGTAGAGGTTTTGTGGGTCAGCCAGCTCAGTTTGCATCGCAGATTTCACCTAGAGTTTCAGGTGTCCAGGGGTCTCGGAGTACCCGTACTGCACAGTTTCCACCCCCACGTCGGCCGCGAGGTTGTTTTGAGTGTGGTGACATACGC
>NW_017677794.1:4482-19071 GCF_001879085.1 Nicotiana attenuata
TCAGGAGAAATAGCCAGGAAACGAGCAAACAGAGATGATACATATGAATAGGTAGACCCTGGATCAAATAATACTGATGCATCTCTACCGCTGACGGAAATAATACCTGTGATGACGGCATCTGAGGCCAATGCATCTGGCCTGGCTGGGAGGGCATAGAATCTAGCTGGAGCACCGGCTGCCTGGCCTCCAACTGACTGAGTAGTAGCTGGCTGACCTCTCCCTGTCTGGCCTCTACCCCTGGAACGACCTCTACCAGTCTGCTCTCCACCTCTAGGCAGCTGGACCGCTGGTGCTGGAGTCATGGGCTGCTGCCCTTGCTGTACTGCCTTGCCCCTAAACCTGGGGTAGTATCTCCTCATGTGGCCTGCGTTCCCGCACTCAAAACAACGTGGTGCGGCGGCCTGCTGTCCGGATGGCTGACCCTGAATACCAGAAGGCCCACTGGGAGAAGCCTGAGTAGTCTGCGGGCGGTAAGAACTCTCCGGTATAGCACTGAAATAAGGACCGGAAGACTCCGGAGGACCTGAATACCCACTGGATGAACCCTGAATAGCTGGCGGGCGATAAGAACTCTCTGGCATGGCGCTGAAATAGGAGCGCGTTGGAGCACCCCGAGCCGGTGGTGCTGCTGGAGCTGGGGGCCTACTGGGCTGACCCCTCCCAAAGTGACCTCTGCCCCTGGCTGGGGCGCCTCTGAACTCTCCTGAGAATCTGGCCCTCTTATCCTGCTGCATCTGCTCCCTACCCCTCAAACGGTAACCCTCTATCCTGCGGGCAATCTCAAGTACTAGCTGATATCCAGTGCTCATCTCTACCTCACGAGCCATACCCAACCGGATAGTGGGATGTAACCCCGCAACAAACCTCCGTACTCTCTCTGCCTCTGTGGGGAGTATCATGAGTGCATGGCGAGACAACTCAGAGAACCTCGCCTCATAGTCGGTCACTGACATATGACCCTGCTCCAGATACTCAAACTGATGACGTAGCTCTTCCCTCTCAGAGGGTGGAATGTACCGATCAAGGAACAACTGAGTGAACTGACCCCAAGTGAGGGGAGGAGCGCCTGCTGGCCTGCTAAGCAAGTAAGACTGCCACCATCTACGGGCCCTGCCCTCCAGCTGAAAAGTAGTGAAGTCGACTCCATGTGACTCCAAGATCCTCATGTTGTGCAGTCTATCCCTGCAACTGTCAATGAAATCCTGGGCATCCTCATGACGCTCGCCCCCGAAGACTGGAGGGTGCAACCTGGTCCATCTGTCTAATAACTTCTGCGGAGCTGGGGTGCCGCTACAGCAACTGGCTGGACCCCCTCTACGGGTAGTGCACCCGGAGTATGATAAGCTGCGGCTGCATGACCTGGAGCCTGTGCGGTAGGGGTCTGTGCTCCCCCTCCTGCCTGTGAGGTAGCTGGATCTGCTAGAAATAAACCAGCCTGAGTCATAGTGTCCATGAACCGAAGCATACGGCCCATGACCTCCTGAAATCCTGGCGCAGTCATGAAATCCACCGGAGTAGGCACTGCTGCGGGCGCCTCGCCCTGCTCCTCGATAATGGGATCCCTCGCAGGGTCTGCTGGTGGTGCATCTGGAAAAGCTCTGGGACGCCCTCGTCCCCTACCACGGGCCGGTGGCCTCCCCCGGCCTCTACCTCGGCCTCTAGCAACGGAGGGAGCAGCTCCTCCCGGGTCCGGAACATCGGCGGTACGAGTCCTCACCATCTGTGAGAGAATAGAAGAGGAAACTTAGTACACTGACCACTGCACGATGGAGAATGAATAAATAGTAGTCTTTCCTAAAACCCTATAGCCCCTCGAAGATAAATACAGACGTCTCCGTACCGATCTACAAGACTCTATCAGGTTTACCTGTAACTTGTGAGACCTACGTGAACCTAGTGCTCTGATACCATGTTGTCACGACCCGTTTTCCGTAATAGGTCATGATGGCGCCTAACACCGTTGTCAGGCCAGCCGATGCGGAATGCGATTAACTTCTCATTTTACTTTATCCAAAGACAGTTATACTAGATTTTCGAATTTAAAAATAAGACCAGTAAAGATCATAAAGTGCTAAAATAGCGATACAACGCCAAAATAAATGTCTACTAGTGTGTGTGCCAGAACCTGGTGTCACAAGCTATGGGCGACTAGTAAAAAATACACAAAAGAATAATACACCATCCTACTGTCTGAATCAGAATAGACAGAAACAAAAAACAAAAAAAAGTACAAGAAAGGACTTCTTCGGCTGCGGATCGGCATGAAAGAGAAAGCAGCTCACCGTAGAAGTCCCCAAGCGTGCTCACTGATGCGCACCAGGATGATGTCCAGATCCACCTGCCTCAAATCCTGTACATTTAAGTACAGAAGCATAATATGAGTACATAAACCACATGTACTCAGTAAGTATTCCGTCTAATCTCGAAGAAGTAGAGACGAGAGGTTGACTTGATACTTACTAAGGTCAAGATAGTATAATAATAAAGTGAGATATACAACATGAAGAATTTTCAATAACACAAGTTTAAGAGAAGAGTCATATTCATGTTCCTGACATAATTAAACTACCAGTTTTCCCTTTTTCATATTAAACAAGTGATCATGTCATATCTAAATGCAAGCATATAAATCATGCACAATCATGCCGAGGTCGACGGCCCGCTCCAACAGAAAATAAATTGTGCACTGCCGAGGGTCGAGCGGCACGAACCATAGATGCATCTATTCTCACCGAGGCGATCGGCCCGGTCCATAATCATCAAGAAAATATCAGGAAGCACATAAGGCTCAATTACATACAAGGGAATTCCTACCAAGACTCAACAAACTCATAAGTTCACTTTTGATTTCCTCAAGTCTCTAGCAAATCATAAATAATCACATTGGCAATTTAAAATAAGAAATATTCCCCAATTAGACATAACGTGGGTCCTAAACTACCCGAACAATTATCATTATAGTAGCTACGCACGGACTCTCGTCACCTAGTACGTACGTAGCCCCCGCATTTGACAACAATTCCTCATTTATAATCCTATGGGGACAATTCCCTCTTACAAGGTTAGAAAGGAGACTCACCTCGCTCCAAAGTGCACTTCCAATGTCCAAGAACGAGCCCAAGTCCTTAATTCGAAGCCGAACAATCCCAAACTAATCAAACGAAGTAAGAACTAGTAAATAAAGGCTTACAAGGTCGAACTCTAACTATTTAGGAAATTTTCTAACCATTAACACAAGTTTCCTAAATTCCGACCCCGGGCCCACGTGCCCAGATTCCGAGATTTTTCGAAGGAAGTTGTTCTCTATCACCTAAGGATCACAAATATTTGATTTCTAGTTCACTACATGGCAAATTATGTGATAAAACCTTAGTTTTCATTAAACCCTAGGTCTAGCTCAAATCCCTTGATTTTACCTAATTTTTAGTGTTAAATCTACCTAATGTTTATGTATTTGAACTAAAAATGAGTGGGGATTACTTACCTTGCAATGTTATGTTGAAACCTCCTCTTTGGAATCACCAAAATCGCCTAAGTGTTGAGAGTAATGTGGAAGAAATGAGTTTGGGTTCGTATTAATGAACCATTCTGCCCCCAGTGATTTCCGCTTCTGCGGAAGAAATCCCGCTTCTGCGGGTTCCGCTTCTGCGGAAGTGGGCCGCTTCTGCGGAAATGGGCAAGGGAGCCTGGGCCGCTTCTGCGGTCATAACCTCGCTTCTGCGAGGCCGCTTAAGCGGTAAGCCCATCGCTTCTGCGGTTCTGGGCCTGGGCGGATGGACCGCTTCTGCGGTAAAACGACCGCTTCTGCGGTCTCGCTTCTGCGGTCCAAGAGCTGTAGAAGCGGTTATGACAGAAGCAGCAAATAAGGTTTTTCCTAAGTTTTCAACTTCACTCGAACCTCGACCATTTGACGCTCGGGGCTCCCGAGCCCCGCCCGAACATACCGACAAGTCTGAAATCACGAGGCGGACCTACTCGAACCCTCGAAACACTCAAAACAACGCTAAATCGAGGAATCAACCCCAAAACCAAATGAATCAAATCATTGAACTTCAAGCTCTCAATTCTCCTCCAACAGGTTAAAACGCCCTTAAACTACTCGGATTGACACCAAATTTTACAGGTAACTCTTAACTGATATTTCGGACTGGTACCAAGTTTCGGAATCGAAATCCGAACCCGATACCTAGGAAAACAATGATTTCTTAGTTTATTTAAACCTTTGAAACTTTAACTTAACAATTTCACATAAAAATTCATTACTCGGGCTAGGGACCTCGGAATTCGATTCCGGGCATACGCCCAGGTCCCATATTTTCCCGCGGACCCTCAGAAATTGTCAAATCACGATTCCGGGTCCGTTTCCCCAAAATGTTGACCGAAGTCAAACTTGGCCTTTTTAAAGAAACTTAAAGAAGCAACTAGACTTATTCTTGCTCAAAAACTCTTCTAAATTCCGAACCACCCGTCCCCGCAAGTCATAAATTAGCTAAAGCAAGTGCGGGAAGTCTTATTTAAGGGAACGGGGTTCAAAAATGCAAAACGACCGGTCGGGTCGTTACATTCTCCACCTCTTAAACAAACGTTCGTCCTCGAACGGACATAGAAAAGTACCTGGACTGCTGAATAAGTGGGGATATCTGCTCCGCATGTCCTCCTCGGACTCCCAGGTCGCCTCCTCGACCGGTTGGCCCCTCCACTAGACTCTTACCGCAGAAATCCTCTTGGACCTCAACTGGCGATCCTGTCTATCAACAATGGCAACTGGCTCCTCCTCGTAGCCAAGCTCTCATCTAACTGAATGGTACTGAAATCCAAAACATGTGAATGGTCGGTATGATACTTCCGAAGCATCGATACATGGAAGACTGGATGAACTCCTGATAAACTGGGAGGTAAAGCAAGCTCATAGGCAACCTCTCCAACTCGCCTCAACACCTCAAAGGGGCCAATAAACCTTGGGCTTAGCTTGCCCTTCTTCCCAAACCTCATAATGCCCTTCATTGGCGAGACTTTCAAGAGAACCTTCTCGCCAATCGTGAATGATACATCACGTGCCTTCTGATCCGCGTAACTCTTCTGCCTGGACTGAGCTGTGCGGAGCCTCTCCTGAATCAACTTTACCTTATCCAAGGCATCCTGTACCAAATCTGTGCCGAGTAACTTAGCCTCACCGGGCTCAAACCACCCAATAGGAGAACGACAACGCCGACCATACAATGCCTCATACGGGGCCATCTCTATGCTGGACTGATAGCTATTATTGAATGCAAACTCCGCCAAGGGCAAGAACTGATCCCACTGCCCCCCAAAGTCGATCACACATGCTCTAAGCATATCCTCTAAAATCTGAACAGTCTGCTCCGACTGCCCGTCGGTCTGAGGATGGAATGCCGTGCTGAGCTCTACACGGGTCCCCAACTCACTCTGAACAGCTCTCCAGAAATGGGAAGTGAACTGAGGGCCTCTGTCCGATATGATGGAAACCGGCACACCGTGCAACCTGACTATCTCCCGAATGTAAATCTGAGCATATCTCTCCGCCGTATAAGTAGTCGCCACCGGAATGAAGTGGCTGACTTGGTCAACCTATCCACAATAACCCACACCGAATCAACCTTTCGCTGAGTCCGCAGCAATCCAACCATGAAATCCATGGTAATGCGCTCCCACTTTCGTTCCGGAATGGGCATCTGCTGAAGTAGGCCACCTGGCCTCTGGTGCTCATATTTGACCTGCTGGCAATTCAAACATCTAGCAACATACTCCACTATGTCCTTCTTCATCCTCCGCCACCAGTAGTGCTGTCTCAAGTCACGATACATCTTCGTGGCACCCGGATGAATGGAATACCTCGAACTGTGGGCCTCCTCTAGAATCCTCTCTCTCAAGCCATCAACATTAGGAACACATACACGGCCCTGTAGCCGTAACACACCATCCTCGCCAATAGAAATCTCCTTGGCACCTCCCTGAAGTACCGTCTCTCTGAGAACTGCCAAATGTAGATCATCGAGCTGTCGGGCCTTAATCTCCCCCAACAACGAAGACTGAGCAACCACACATGCTAGGACCCGGCTGGGCTCTGAAATATCCAATCTCACAAGTCTGTTAGCTAAAGACTGAACGTCCAAAGCTAATGGTCTCATCTCAGCAGGAATGAATGCCAAGCTACCCATACTCCCCGCCTTCCTACTCAAGCCATCCGCAACCACATTTGCCTTGCCTGGATGATAAAGAATGGTAATGTCATAATCCTTTAGTAGATCAAGCCACCTGCGCTGCCTCAAATTAAGATCCCTCTGCTTGAACAAATGCTGCAAGCTACGATGGTCTGTGTAAACCTCACATGACACACCATACAAATAATGCCTCCATATCTTGAGAGCATGGACAATCGCCGCCAACTCTAGATCGTGAACAGGGTAATTCTTCTCATGAACCTTCAGCTGACGTGAAGCATATGCAATAACTCGCTCCTCCTGCATCAATACACATCCCAAGCCAACGCGAGAAGCATCGCAATACACTGTATACATCCCTGAACCGGAAGGCAATACAAGAACTGGTGCCGTAGTCAAAGCCGTCTTGAGCTTCTGGAAGCTCTCCTCACAATCATCGGGCCAACAGAACGGGGCACCCTTTTGGGTCAATCTGGTCAGAGGTGATGCAATAGATGAAAAGCCCTACACAAATCGCCGGTAATAACCTGCTAACCCCAAGAAACTCCTAATCTCA
Organism: Nicotiana attenuata; assembly: GCF_001879085.1. NCBI lineage: Eukaryota > Viridiplantae > Streptophyta > Magnoliopsida > Solanales > Solanaceae > Nicotiana > Nicotiana attenuata. Next base: position 11,224 of record NW_017677794.1, read on the forward strand.
GTCACTGAAGTAGGACGTGGCCAACTCTGAACTGCCTCAACCTTCTTGGGATCCACCTTAATACCCTCCCCTGACACCAGGTGCCCCAAGAATGCTACTGACTCCAGCCAAAACTCACACTTAGAGAACTTAGCATATAGCTGCTGCTCTCGCAAGGTCTGAAGCACTACTCTCAAATGCTGCTCGTGCTCCCCCAGGCTACGTGAGTATATCAGGATGTCGTCAATGAAGACGATGACAAAAGAATCAATATAAGGCCTGAACACCCTATTCATCAGATTCATAAATGCCGCTGGAGCATTAGTCAAGCCAAAGGACATCACCAGAAACTCATAGTGGCCATATCTAGTCCTGAATGCGGTCTTCGAAACATCTGAATCCCGAATCTTCAACTGATGATACCCTGACCTCAGGTCGATCTTAGAGAACACCCTAGCACCCTGCAGCTGGTCAAATAAATCATCAATACGGGGTAATGGATACTTGTTTCTGATGGTGACTTTGTTCAACTGGCGGTAATCAATGCACATTCGCATAGTCCCATCCTTCTTCTTCACAAATAGCACTGGTGCACCCCAAGGCGATACACTGGGCCTAACAAACCCTTTAGCTAACAATTCCTCCAACTGCTCCTTCAGCTCCTTAGGAGCCATACGGTACGGCGGGATAGATATAGGCTGAGTGCCTGGAGCCAAATCAATACAGAAATTAATATCACGATCTGGTGGCATGCCTGGAAGATCAGAAGGAAAACATCAGCGAACTCTCGGACTACTGGCACTGAATCAATCGTCGGAGACTCTGCGGTGGTGTCTCGAACATAAGCTAAGTAGGCCAAACACCCCTTCTCAACCATACGTTGAGCCTTCAGGAAGGAAATGACCCTGCTAGGTGTATCCACAGCGGAACCCCTCCACTCCAACCTCGGCAACCCTGGCATCACTAGAGAAACAGTCTTGGCATGGCAATCTAGAACGGCGTGATATGGAGATAACCAATCCATGCCCAGAATAACCTCAAAATCGATCATATCGAGCAACAGGAGATCTGCTCTAGTCTCAAGACCACAGAAAGTAACCACACAAGATCGGTAGACCTGGTTCACAACCACAGAATCGCCCACAGGAGTGGACACATGAACAGGAACACCCAAAGGCTCAGGAGAAATAGCCAGGAAACGAGCAAACAGAGATGATACATATGAATAAGTAGACCTTGGATCAAATAATACTGATGCATCTCTACCGCTGACGAAAATAATACCTGTGATGACGGCATCTGAGGCCAATGCATCTGGCCTGGCTGGGAGAGCATAGAATCTAGCTGGAGCACCGGCTGTCTGGCCTCCAACTGACTGAGTAGTAGCTGGCTGACCTCTCCCTGTCTGGCCTCTACCCCTGGAACGACCTCTACCAGTCTGCTCTCCACCTCAAGGCGCCTGCACCGCTGGTGCTGGAGTCATGGGCTGCTGCCCCTGCTGTACTGCCTTACCCCTAAGCCTGGGGCAGTATCTCCTCATGTGGCCTGCGTCCCCGCACTCAAAACAACGTGGTGCGGTGGCCTGTTGTCCGGATGGCTGACCCTGGATACCAGAAGGCCCACTAGAAGAAGCCTAAGTAGCCAACGGGCAAGAACTCTCCGGCATAGCACTGAAATAAGGACAGGAAGACTCCGGAGGACCTGAATACCCACTGGATGAACCCTGAACGGCTGGCGAGCGATAAGAACTCTCTGGCATGGCGCTGAAATAGGAGCGCGCTGGAGCACCTCGAGCCGGTGGTGGTGCTGGAGTTGGGGGCCTGCTGGGCTGACCCCTCCCAAAGTGACCTCTGCCCCTGGCCGGGGCACCTCTGAACTCTCCTGAGAATCTGGCCCTCTTGTCTTGCTGCATCTGCTCTCTACCCCTCAAACGGTAGCCCTCAATCCGGCGGGCAATCTCAAGCACTAGTTGATATCCAGTGCCCATCTCTACCTCACGAGCCATACCCGACCGGATAGTGGGATGTAACCCCGCAACAAACCTCCGTACTCTCTCTGCCTCTGTGGGCAGTATCATGAGTGCATGGCAAGACAACTCAGAGAATCTCGCCTCATAGTCGGTCACTGACATATGACCCTGCTCCAAATACTCAAACTGATGACGTAGCTCTTCCCTCTCAGAGGGTGGAATGTATCGATCAAGGAACAACTGAGTGAACTGACCCCAAGTGAGGGGAGGAGCGCCTGCTGGCCTGCTAAGCAAGTAAGACTGCCACCATCTACGGGCCCTGCCCTCCAGCTGAAAAGTAGTGAAGTCGACTCCATGTGACTCCAAGATCCTCATGTTGTGCAGTCTATCCCTGCACCTGTCAATGAAATCCTGGGCATCCTCATGACGCTCGCCCCCGAAGACTGGAGGGTGCAACCTGGTCCATCTGTCTAATAACTTCTGCGGATCGCCATCCACAGCTGGCCTGGGCTGGGGTGCCGCTACAGCAACTGGCTGGACCCCCTCTGCGGGTAGTGCNAAAGATGAATTATACAGGAAAGATGAATTCATCAAAGTTTTAAAAGAAGATCTAGGGAAGGTAAAACATGAACTAGACAGAACTTGCAAGTGGAACAAAGCCTCTGATGCTCTTTCTTGGTTGCAAGAGCATCACAGCAGTAACAAAAGATGACTTGGCTATGGGACTCAAGCTCCTAAATGGGATCCAAAAAGCAAGTACCTCACTCTTCCTGAAAATAAAATCTGCACACACTGTGGTAAGACTGGCCATTACAAATATGAATGTAATGCAAAAGAAATGGCCAGTCAAAAGAACAAAGTTTTTGTTAAAGAAAAGAATAAGTTGCCAGGATGGGCAAGAAGGAATTTAATTCATCCTTTTGCTTATAGAAAGGGACCCAAACAAGTTTGGGTTCCTAAGTCTAACCCCTGATTTCCTTTTGCAGGTCCAAGTGAAAGGGAGGAGCCAAATATGGTACATGGATAGTGGCTGCTCAAAACATATGACTGGGGACAAGGACCGGTTCCTTTCACTTGAGGACTTAAAAGGAGGTAATGTCTCCTTTGCTAATGGAAAGAAAGGCGAGATCATTGGGGTTGGAAAGGTAGGTAAGACTGATTCTCATTCCATATAGAATGTCTACCGGATAGATGGCTTGAAATACAGTTTAATAAGTGTGTCACAATTGTGTGACAGAGGTAACCTTGTGGCTTTTACCTCCACCAAATGCTTTGTGATTAACCTTACCACTGACAAGATTGTTTTGCAGGGAAAAAGAGTTAACAATATTTACATTGTAGATTTGTCAACTCTTTCAGAAAATGAACTCACTTGCTTAAGTGTGTTCGTTAATGATCCCCTCCTACGGCACAAAAGACTTGGCCATGCCAGTCTAAATCAGCTAAATAAATTAGTCTCCAAGGACTTGGTTGTAGGTTTACCTAATATCAAGTTCAAGGAAGACAAAGTTTGTGAGGCATGTGCAAGGGGGAAGCAGGTAAGGTCATCCTTCAAATCCAAGAAAATGGTAAGCACGTCTAAGACGTTGGAACTGGTTCAAGTCACGACCCATTTTCCATAATAGGTCATAATGGCGCCTAACACCGTTGTCAGGCCAGCCGATGCGGAATGTGATTAAGTTCTCATTTTACTTTAGCCAAAGACAGTTATACTAGATTTTTGGATTTAAAGATAAGACCAGTAAAGATCATAAAGTGCTAAAATAGCGATACAACCCCAAAAATAAATGTCTACTACTGTGTGTGCCAGAACCTTGTGTCACAAGCTACGGGCGACTAGTAGAATATACACAAAAGAATAATACACTATCCTACTGTCTGAATCAGAATAGACAGAAATCGAAAATACAAGAAAGGACTCCTTCGGCTGCGGATCGGCATGAGAGAGAAGGCAGCTCAACGTAGAAGTCCCTAAGCGTGCTCACTGATGCGCACCAGGATGATGTCCAGATCCACCTGCCTCAAATCCTGTACAATTAAGTACAGAAGTGTAGCATGAGTACATAAACCACATGTACTCAGTAAGTATCCTGTCTAATCTCGAAGAAGTAGAAACGAGAGGTCGACTTGATACTTACTAAGGTCAAGATAATATAATATAATAAAGCGAGATATACAACATGAAGGATCTCCAATAACACACGTTTAATAGAAGAGTCATATTCATGTTCTTGTCATAATTAAATTACTAGTTTTCCCTTTTTCATATCAAATGAGAGATCATGTCATAACTAAATGTAGGCATATAAATCATGCACAAACATGCCGAGGTCGACGGCCCGCTCCAACGGAAAATAAATTGTGCACTGCCGAGGGTCGAGCGGCACGAACCATAGATGCATCTATTATCACCGAGGCGATCGGCCCGATCCATAATCATCAAGAAAATATCAAGAAAAGCACATAAGGCTCAATTACATATAAGGGAATTCCTACCAAGGCTCAAAAAACTCATACGTTCACCTTTCATTTCCTCAAGTCTCTTGCAAATCAAAATGATCATATTGGAAATTTAAAGTAAGAGATATTCCCCAATTAGACATGACGTGGGTCCTAAACTATCCGAACAATTATCATATAGTAGCTACGCACGGACTCTCGTCACCTAGTACGTACGTAGCCCCCGCATTTAGCAACAATTACTCATTTAAAATTCTATGGGGACAATTCCCTCCTACAAGGTTAGAAAGGAGACTCACCTCGCTCCAAAGTGCACTCCCAATGTCCAAGAACGAGCCCAAGTCCTTAATTCGAAGCCGGACAATCCCAAACTAATCAAACGAAGAACTAGTAAATAAAGGCTTACAAGGTTGAATTCTAGCTATTTAAGCAATTTCCTAACCATTAATACAAGTTTCCTAAATTCCGACCCCGGGCCCACGTGCACGGATTCCGAGATTTTTCGAAGGAAGTTGTTCTCTATCACCTAAGGATCACAAATATATGATTTCTAGTTCACTACATGGCAAATTATGTGATAAAACCTTAGTTTTCATTAAACCCTAGGTCTAGCTCAAATCCCTTGATTTTACCTAATTTTTAGTGTTAAATCTACCTAATATTTATGTATTTGAACTAAAAATGAGTGGGGATTACTTACCTTGCAATGTTATGTGGAAACCTCCTCTTTGGAATCACCAAAATCGCCTAAGTGTTGAGAGTAATGTGGAAGAAATGAGTTTGGGTTCGTATTAATGAACCCTTCTGCCCCCAGTGATTTCCGCTTCTGCGGAAGGAATCCCGCTTCTGCAGGTTCCGCTTCTGCGGACATGAGCCGCTTTTGCGGAAATGGGCAAGGGGGCCTGGGCCGCTTCTGCGGTCATAACCTCGCTTCTGCGAGGCCGCTTAAGCGGAAAGCCCACCGCTTCTGCGGTTCTGGGCCTGAGCGGATGGACCCCTTCAGCGGTCAGGGGTCCGCTCCTGCGGTTTCCCCTGGGCCTGGCCCCTTCCGCTTCTGCGATAAAACGACCGCTTCTGCGGTCCAAGAGCCGTAGAAGCGGTTATGACAGAAGCAGCAGATAAGGTTTTTCCTAAGTTTTCAACTTCACTCGAACCTCGACCATTTGACGCTCGGGGCTCCCGAGCCCCGCCCGAACATACCGACAAGTCTGAAATCACGAGGCGGACCTACTCGAGCCCTCGAAATGCTTAAGACAACGCTAAATTAGGGAATCAACCCCAAAACCAAATGATTCAAATCATCGAACCTTCAAGTTCTAAATTTCCTCCTAACGGGTCAAAACGCCCTTAAACCACTCGGATTGACACCAAATTTTACAGGTAAGCCTTAACTGATATTTCGGACTTGTACCAAGTTTCGGAATCAAAATTCGAGCCCGATACCGAGGGAAACAATAATTTCTTAGTTTATTATATCTTAGAAACTTAAACTGAACAATTTCATATAAAAATTCATTACTCGGGCTAGGGACCTCGGAATTCGATTCCGGGCATACGCCCAGGTCCCATATTTCCCCACGGACCCTCAGAAATTGTCAAATAACGATTCCGGGTCCGTTTTCCCAAAATGTTGACCGAAGTCAAACTTGGCCTTTTTAAAGAAACTTAAAGAAGCAACTAGGCTTATTCTTGCTTAAAACTCTTCTAACTTCCGAACCACCCGTCCCAGCAAGTCATAAATTAGCTAAAGCAAGTGCGGAAAGTGTTATTTAAGGGAACGGGGTTCGAAAATGCAAAACGACCAGTCGGGTCGTTACATTCTCCACCTCTTAAACAAACGTTCGTCCTCGAACGGACATAGAAAAGTACCTGGACTGCTGAACAAGTGGGGATATCTGCTCCGCATGTCCCCCTCGGACTCCCAGGTCGCCTCCTCGACCGGTTGGCCCCTCCACTGGACTCTTACCGCAGAAATCCTCTTGGACCTCAACTGGCGATCCTGTCTGTCAACAATTGCAACTGGCTCCTCCTCGTAGCCCAAGCTCTCATCTAACTGAATGGTACTGAAATCCAACATATGTGAATGGTCGGCATGATACTTCCGAAGCATCGATACATGGAAGACTGGATGAACTCCTGATAAACTGGGAGGTAAAGCAAGCTCATAGGCAACCTCTCCAACTCGCCTCAACACCTCAAAGGGGCAAATAAACCTTGGGCTCAACTTGCCCTTCTTTCCGAACCTCATAATGCCCTTCATGGGCGAAACCTTCAAGAGAACCTTCTCGCCAATCATAAATGATACATCGTGCGCCTTCTGATCCGCGTAACTCTTCTACCTGGACTGAGCTGTGCGGAGCCTCTCCTGAATCAACTTTACCTTATCCAAGGCATCCTGAACCAAATCTGTACCAAGAAACTTAGCCTCACTAGGCTCAAACCACCCGATCGGAGAACGACAACGCCGACCATATAATGCCTCATACGGGGCCATCTCTATGCTGGACTGATAGCTGTTATTATATGCGAACTCCGCCAGGGGTAAGAACTGATCCCACTGCCCTCCAAAGTCAATCACGCATGCTCTAAGCATATCCTCTAAAATCTGAACTGTCCGCTCCGACTGCCCGTCGGTCTGAGGTTGGAATGCCGTGCTAAGCTCCACGCGGGTCCCCAACTCACTCTGAACAACTCTCCAGAAATGGGAAGTGAACTGAGGGCCTCTGTCTGATATGATGGAGACCGGCACACCATGTAATGTCACTATCTCCCGAATGTAAATCTGAGCATATCTCTCCGCCGTATAAGTAGTCGCCACCGGAATAAAGTGGGCCGACTTGGTCAACCTATCCACAATAACCCACAATGAATCAACCTTCCGCTGAGTCCGCGGCAACCCAACCACGAAATCCATGGTAATGCGCTCCCACTTCCATTCCGGAATGGGCATCTGCTGAAGTAGGCCACCTGGCCTCTGGTGCTCATATTTGACCTGCTGGCAATTCAAACATCTAGCAACATACTCCACTATGTCCTTCTTCATCCTCCGCCACCAGTAGTGCTGTCTCAAGTCACGATACATCTTCGTGGCACCTGGATGAATGGAGTACCTCAAACTGTGGGCCTCCTCTAGAATCCTTTCTCTCAAACATCAACATTAGGAACACATACACGGCCCTGTAGCCGTAACACACCATCCTCGCCAATAGAGATCTCCTTGGCACCTCCCTGAAGTACCGTCTCTCTAAGGACCGCCAAATGTGGATCATCGAGCTGTCGGGCCTTAATCTGCCCCAATAACGAAGACTGAGCAACCACACATGCTAGGGCTCGGCTGGGCTCTGAGATGTCCAATCTCACAAGTCTGTTAGCTAAAGCTGAATGTCCAAAGCTAATGGTCTCATCTCAGCAGGAAAGAATGCCAAGCTACCCATACTCTC
>NW_017677794.1:19079-21044 GCF_001879085.1 Nicotiana attenuata
CTGACTCTAGCCAAAACTACGCACTTGGAGAACTTAGACATAAAGCTTCTGCTCTCGCAAGGTCTGAAGCACTACTCTCAAATGCTGCTCGTGCTCCCCCAGGCTACGTGAGTATATCAGGATGTCGTCAATGAAGACGATAACAAAGGAATCAATATAGGGCCTGATCACCCTGTTCATCAAGTCCATAAATGCCGCTGGAGCATTAGTCAAGCCAAAGGACATCACCAGAAACTCATAGTGGCCATATCTAGTCCTGAATGCGGTCTTCGGGACATCTGAATCCCGAATCTTCAGCTGATGATACCCTGACCTCAGGTCGATCTTAGAGAACACCCTAGCACCCTGCAGCTGGTCAAACAAATCATCAATACGGGGTAATGGATACTTGTTTTTGATGGTGACTTTGTTCAACTGGCGGTAATCAATGCACATCCGCATAGTCCCATCCTTCTTCTTTACAAATAGTACTGGTGCACCTCAAGGTGATACACTGGGCCTAACAAACCCCTTTGCTAGCAACTCCTCCAACTGCTCTTTCAGCTCCTTCAGCTCCCTAGGAGCCATATGGTACGGCGGGATAGATATAGGCTGAGTGCCTGGAGCCAAATCAATACAAAAATCAATATCACGATCCGGAGGCATGCCAGGAAGATCAGAAGGAAAAACATCGGCGAACTCTCGGACTACTGGCACTGAATCAATCATCGGAGACTCTGCGGTGGTGTCTCGAACATAAGCTAAGTAGGCCAAACACCCCTTCTCAACCATGCGTTGAGCCTTCAGGAAGGAAATAACCCTGCTAGGTGTATCCACAGTGGAACCCCTCCAATCCAGTCTCGGCAACCCTAGAATCGCTAGAGAAACAGTCTTGGCATGGCAATCTAGAACGGCGTGATATGGAGATAACCAATCCATGCCCAGAATAACCTCAAAATCGATCATATCGAGCAACAGGAGATCTGCTCTGGTCTCAAGACCACAGAAGGTAACCACACAAGACCGGTAGACCCGGTTCACAACCACAGAATCGCCCATAGGAGTGGACACATGAACAGGAACACCCAAAGGCTCAGGAGAAATAGCCAGGAAACGAGCAAACAGAGATGATACATATGAATAGGTAGACCCTGGATCAAATAATACTGATGCATCTCTACCACTGACGGAAATAATACCTGTGATTACGGCATCTGAGGCCAATGCATCTGGCCTGGCTGGGAGGGCATAGAATCTAGCTGGAGCACCGGCTGCCTGGCCTCCAACTGACTGAGTAGTAGCTGGTTGACCTCTCCCTGTCTGGCCTCTACCCCTGGAACGACCTCTACCAGTCTGCTCTCCACCTCTAGGCGGCTGGACCGCTGGTGCTGGAGTCATGGGCTGCTGCCCTTGCTGTACTGCCTTGCCCCTAAGCTTGGGGTAGTATCTCCTCATGTGGCCTGCGTTCCCGCACTCAAAACAACGTGGTGCGGCGGCCTACTGTCCGGATGGCTGACCCTGAATACCAGAAGGCCCACTAGAAGAAGCCTGAGTAGCCGGCGGGCGGTAAGAACTCTCCGGTATAGCACTGAAATAAGGACCGGAAGACTCCGGAAGACCTGAAAACCCACTGGATGAACCCTGAATAGCTGGCGGGCGATAAGAACCCTCTGGCATGGCGCTGAAATAGGAGCGCGCTGGAGCACCTCGAGCCGGTGGTGGTGCGGGAGCTGGGGGCCTACTGGGCTGAACCCTCCCAAAGTGACCTCTTCCCCTGGCTGGGGCACCTCTGAACTCTCCTGAGAATCTGGCCCTCTTGTCCTGCTGCATCTGCTCTCTACCCCTCAAACGGTAGCCCTCAATCCGGCGGGCAATCTCAAGTACTAGCTGATATCCAGTGCCCATCTCTACCTCACGAGCCATACCCGACCGGATAGTGGGATGTAACCCCGCAACAAACCTCCGTACTCTCTCTGCCTCTGTGGG
>NW_017677794.1:22018-27075 GCF_001879085.1 Nicotiana attenuata
GAAGAAGTAGAGACGAGAGGTCGACTTGATACTTACTAAGGTCAAGATAATATAATAATAAAGTGAGATATACAGCATGAAGAATTTCTAATAACACAAGTTTAAGAGAAGAGTCATATTCACGTTCTTGACATAATTAAACTACCAGTTTTCCCTTTTTCATATTAAACAAGTGATCACGTCATATCTAACTGTAAGCATATAAATCATGCACACTCATGCCGAGGTCGACGGCTCGCTCCAACAGAAAAATAAATTGTGCACTGCCGAGGGTCGAGCGACACGAACCATAGATGCATCTATTATCACCGAGGCGATCGGCCCGATCCATAATCATCAAGAAAATATCAAGAAAAACACATAAGGCTCAATTACATACAAGGGAATTCCTACCAAGGCTCAACAAACTCATACGTCCACCTCTCATTTCCTCAAGTCTCTAGCAAATCAAAATGATCATATTGGCAATTTAAAATAAGAGATATTTCCCAATTAGACATGACGTGGGTCCTAAACTACCCGAACAGTTATCATTATAGTAGCTACGCACGGACTCTCGTCACCTAGTACGTACGTAGCCCCCGCATTTAACAACAATTACTCATTGATAATCCTATGGGGACAATTCCCTCTTACGAGGTTAGAAAGGAGACTCACCTCGCTCCCAAGTGCACTTCCAATGTCCAAGAACGAGCCCAAGTCCTTAATTCGAAGCCGGACAATCCCAAACTAATCAAACGAAGTAAGAACTAGTAAATAAAGGCTTACAAGGTTGAATTCTAGCTATTTAAGCAATTTCCTAACCATCTACACAAGTTTCCTAAATTCTGACCCCGGGCCCACGTGCCCGGACTCCGAGATTTTTCGAAGGAAGTTGTTCTCTATCACCTAAGGATCACAAATATATGATTTCTAGTTCACTACATGGCAAATTATGTGATAAAACCTTAGTTTTCATTAAACCCTAGGTCTAGCTCAAATCCCTTGATTTTACCTAATTTTTAGTGTTAAATCTACCTAATGTTTATGTATTTGAACTAAAAATGAGTGGGGATTACTTACCTTGCAATGTTATGTTGAAACCTCCTCTTTGAAATCACCAAAATGGCCTAAGTGTTGAGAGTAATGTGGAAGAAATGAGTTTGGGTTCGTATTAATGAACCCTTCTGCCCCCAGTTATTTTCGCATCTGCGGAAGTATTTCCGCTTCTGCGAAATTCGCTTCTGCGGAATTTGGCCGCTTCTGCGGCTTTTGGGATTTGGGGCTCGACCGCTTTTGCGGTCTGGGGGCCGCATAGGCGGAATCGCTTCTGCGGTCCCTGGGCCGCTTTTGTGGTTTCCCCTGGCCTGCCCCTTCTCCGCTTCTGCGAACTATTGACCGCATCTGCGGTCCCGCTTCTGCGGTCCAAGAACCGCAGATGCGGTTATGACAGAAGCAGCAAGCTTCAGTCATTTTCCAAATTCTAACTTCACTCGAGCCTCGCTCGTTTGACGCTCGAGGCTCCCGTGCCCCGCCCGAACATACCGACAAGTCTGAAATCACGAGGCGGACCTACTCGAACCCTCGAAACACTCAAAACAACACTAAATCGGGGAATCAACCCCAAAACCAAATGAATCAAATCATTGAACTTCAAGTTCTTAATTCTCCTCCAACGGGTCAAAACGCCCTTAAACTACCCGGATTGACACCAAATTTTCCGGGTAAGTCTTAACTGATATTTCGGACTTGTACCAAGTTTCGGAATCGAGATCCGAACACGATACCTAGGAAAACAATGATTTCTTAGTTTATTTAAACCTTTGAAACTTTAACTTAACAATTTCACATAAAAATTCATTCGGGCTAGGGACCTCGGAATTCGATTCTGGGCATACGCCCAGGTCCCATATTTTCCCACGGACCCTCAGAAATTGTCAAATCACGATTATTGGTCCGTTTTTCCAAAATATTGACCGAAGTCAAACTTGGCCTTTTTAAAGAAACTTAAAGAAGCAACTAGACTTATTCTTGCTCAAAACTCTTCTAACTTCCGAACCACCCATCCCCGCAAGTCATAAATTAGCATAAGCAAGTGCGGGAAGTCTTATTTAAGGGAACGGGGTTCAAAAATGCAAAACGACCGGTCGGGTCGTTACAAGCCGGGATCGCAGAAGCGGCCCATGATCCGCTGATGCGGAACCGCATAAGCGGTAGGCGGACCGCAAAAACGAAAATGGCTGGAGCCCCCCTTGTCCGCAAAAGCGAAGTTTTGTCCACAAAAGCGTGACCGCGGAAGCGGTAATAGTTGTGCAGAAGCGGAAATAGCTGGGGGCAAAAGCATTGTTTTTAAATCGGATGTTTGGCCATTTCTCTCATTTTCTTCACTTCATTTGGCGATTTTTAGAGAGCTTCAAAGGGGGATTTCGTCATCTATGTCAAGGTAAGTTACTCCTACTCATTTCCAAGTTAAATACAAGATTATATCATGGATTTAGGCAAGAAAATTGTGGGGAAATTGGTGTTTTTAGATGAAGACCTAGAAATTTTATAAATTGGAATTTGGCCACGATTTTGAGTATGGAATTAAGAGAAAATCATATATTTGAGTTCGTAAGGTCATGGGTAACCTTTATCTTCGAGAAATTTTGGAGTCCGGGCACGTGGGCCCGAGCGCATTTTGGTAATTTTACTAAACAAAGTTGGGAATTTGTATAATCTGAATTGTTAACAAGTATTTGAGCATATTCTCATTAGTTTGTCGTTAATTGGCTAGTTTTGGTGCATTGTGCGTTGGTTCAAGCCTTCGGAAGAATGTAGAATGCCGGCTATGAGTCTTCGGAGCGAGGTGAGTCTCCTTTCTAATCTTGTGATGGGGAATTTACCCCATAGGTGAGTTAAATTGGTTATGTACTCCTATTTGTGGGGGCTACGTACGCACGAGGTGACGAGAGTCCGTGCGTAGCTACTATTATGCTATTGTCCGGGTAGTCTAGGACCCAAAAGCATGCTATACTTGGGATATTTGAAATCTTATTAACATTTGGATTGTTAAAATCAAGTTGAACTAGTAAATGAACTTCAAAAGGATTAAACTTCATTTTCTTGAACTGTTAAAAAGAGGATTTGGTTTTTATTTGATAAAATAGCTCCGATAAATTCTTATTTGACTACTTGAGCATGTATTTTATGTGCACCTGCGTTGCATGCATAATTCGCGAGCAGGGTATGTGTTTATTTATGGAACGGGCCGAATGCCTCGGCAGATTAAATAGATGCATCTATTGGTTCGGGCCGCTCGACCCTCGGCAGTGCACAGTTTACATTCCTGTNCCTTAGTTTTCATTGAACCCTAGGTCTAGCTCAAATCCCTTGATTTCACCTAATTTTAGTGTTAAATCTACCTAATGTTTATGTATTTGAACTAAAAATGAGTAGGGGTTACTTACCTTGCAATGTTATGTGGAAACCTCCTCTTTGGAATCGCCAAAATCGCCTAAGTGTTGAGAGTAATGTGGAAGAAATGAGTTTGGGTTCGTATTAATGAACCCTTCTGTCCCAGTGATTTCCGCTTCTGCGGAAGAAATCCCGCTTCTGCGGACATGAGCCGCTTTTGCGGAAATGGGCAAGGGGGCCTGGGCCGCTTCTGCGGTCATAACCTCGCTTCTGCGAGGCCGCTTAAGCGCAAAGTCCACCGCTTCTGTGGTTCTGGGCCTGGGCGGATGGACCGCTTCTGCGGTCAGGAGTGCGCTCCTGCGGTTTCCCCTGGGCCTGGCCCCTTCCGCTTCTGTGATAAGACGACCGCTTCTGCGGTCTCGCTTCTGCGGTCCAAGAGCCGCAGAAGCGGTTATGATAGAAGCAACAGATAAGGTTTTTCCTAAGTTTTCAACTTCACTCGAACCTCGACCATTTGACGCTCGAGGCTCCCGAGCCCCGCCCGAACATACCGACAAGACTGAAATCATGAGGCGGACCTACTCGAACCCTCGAAACACTCAAAACAACGCTAAATCGAGGAATCAACCCCAAAACCAAATGAATCAATTCATTGAACTTCAAGTTCTCAATTCTCCTCCCACTGGTCAAAACGCCCTTAAACTATTCGGATTGACACCAAATTTTACGGTTAAGTCTTAATATTTCGGACTTGTACCAAGTTTCGGTATCGAAATCCGAACCTGATACCTAGGAAAACAACGATTTCTTAGTTTATTTAAACCTTTGAAACTTTAACTTAACAATTTCACATAAAAATTCATTACTCGGGCTAGGGACCTCGAAATTCGATTCGGGGCATACGCCCAGGTCCCATATTTTCCCGCGGACCCTCAAAAATTGTCAAATCACGATTCCGGGTCCGTTTCCCCAAATGTTGACCGAAGTCAAACTTGGCCTTTTTAAAGAAAATTAAAGAAGCAACAAGACTTATTCTTGCTCAAAAACTCTTCTAATTTCCGAACCACCCGTCCCCGCAAGTCATAAATTAGCTAAAGCAAGTGCGGGAAGTCTTATTTAAGGGAACAGGTTTAAAAAATGCAAAACGACCGGTTGGGTCGTTACAGAATAAAATAGTAAAGTGAGAACAATTATTAGCAAACTATTATTAAAAGTTGGTAATTTTGCTTGACTCAGTTTTAATTCTCACAGAGGAATTGTTGTAGGCAAGATTATTGATTTTTTTTAGTAAAAATATTCTCACGAAGTTTTTACTACCTCTTAGCACAATTCAAGCAAGATAAATATTTCGGTTTAACTGTCACCAGTTTTAACTCAATTAATTACATAACCTCACGGAGTGTTATTAGTTGATTAATTCTTGGTGAGATAAGATATAATTTTATTAGCAATAAGCAATTATCCTTTAGAGAAATACTTGTATAAAGTGAGATTTTATTATAATATATTATCAAGTGAATTCAACGATTCCCAACTCTTTTTTTTTAAATTACAAATCTTTCAAAGTTGTTTGATCTTGTTAAGTATTTAACAAGTTTTAATTCCACAAACTTTTCATCAATCTGATTCTCTCAAATTGTAGTTGAAATATTAAGGGTCTGTAGCATAGATGTTCCAATCTC
>NW_017677795.1:0-21138 GCF_001879085.1 Nicotiana attenuata
TGCTAAGAATCTAAGGTTGAACTTAGAAGGTGAATTTGGTCTTTAGTCTTGTGATTTCAGCTGTATCCATAAGTACACATCTAATTAAACTAACTTAATTTGCTGCCTCCAATCATAATTAAAAAGTTATTTCAATTTTCTCCTGTAGCTAATCATATATAGCTGAGATCTTTTAAAAACAAATCATTTTGAATTGCATATAGAAAGTCCTTCAGATGTGCTGGCACTCATTTTAATTTTCTTGCTTCCTGAGAGACTCAGGGTAGTTGTGGCACTGCTTGCATGTCTTTTGCATCATATCTGTGTGTTATTTTTGCACAAATTGCTTATTAAACTTGTCTTTTGTGTGGTGCTGCAGCTTTTGGAAATAGCACAAGTGCCTGATGATCATGTGAGTTGTATCTTCTGTTTCTTCCTCGTTTTTCCTTTTGCTGCTTTATATGTAATAGTGATTAAAAGGCAAGTGACTTAGGTTTATAATACAGTTCTCTAATTGGACTAGAATCTATTATTGAAATGTATATATCCATCTACATCTCCGTTATATATGTAGCTAGTGTCAAGTTGCAAATGTTCATTTATTCTGGTATGTGATCCTTGTGTAGTTTGATGTTCAACTTTCACTTGCTTGATGCAGGTCAACGAATTGAAAAATTTAAAATTTTCAACACCAACAACTTGTAAGTCGGAATAGTCTTATGGCCTACTCTAAGCTTTATATTGGGCACTTCCTTGTCAATGAAGCATCATGTGCTGACTGAATCCTTACTGTTGTGCAGGTGGGTGAACCTGAATGATATTAAAAGACTTGTAGAAGCAGATGCACTCAAGATGGAGATTATACCCAACCCTAAGGTATCAGTTTCTGCTTGTTTAGCATGCGTCCAAGGTGGACGGGGTCAAGGTTCTTCAACTTGAAACTGCTGCTGGTGCTGCAATTAAGTCTTGATATTTTTTGTATTCTTGGTGATCAAGATTACTCATTACCATTTTATTCCACCAGTTCTTAGACCGGGCTATTGGTGTTAATGTTCCTCGATCTCGTTTCCTTCCGGTGAAAGCAACTTCAGATCTGCTGCTTAATTGCAACCTGGGATTGTGTTGATTTCTGATAATATCCAATCCAATTAGCTCAAGTGATATGTAGTGTGCTCATTCATCTTTTTGTCTTTGCAGTCTGATCTTTACACCTTGACTGATGAAGGCTATGTTATCCGGAATCCGGTCAGGTCTAATCCAGCTATCGAGTTGGGACCTGAATTCAACAAGGTTAACATCAACTCCTCAAGTAGATTAGTGCTGTTGGCTGAATGCAGTTACTATCTTGTCTTCTTAGGTGGCCAACTTCTTAGGTCGTTTCAAGTCTATTCCCAGCATCATTGATCTAGATAGCTTAGGGTGATGTATGGTTTGGATCTGGAGTTACTCTTAAGGTAATTAGCAAATATTTGTTCTGTTTCGCTTATGCTCCCATGTTGACGACAATATTATCCTATTTTTGTTTGTGTTAATTTCTGAATCTAATAGCGACTTACATCTTCTGACTTTCCTGTTGCTGCTAGAAATTCCAGATGGTGCTGTGATTGCAAACAAGGTAATACAGTCATCTAAACTCCTAATGGAGCTAGCAGATTTAGATTTAACGCCGTTACATCAATTTCCAGGATATCAATGGACCTGAGGATATATAGAGGAGCTACTGGTGCTAAATAGATTTAGCGAGTCTGCAGCAAGTACATTTTGTTTGTACTGAATGTAATTTTGCCTCTAAATTTAAATAAGTGAACAGTTTTGATTGTTTGCTACAGAAATCTTCATTGTATACATTATGGAACTCGATATAGTTTGTTTCTTCATATTTCTGTAGCCATATTCTTCTAATGTCCGTACTGTTGGAGCTGTGATACCTTATTGTTAACTTTTCACTTAAAAAAAAATAGTATATGATAAATCTCCTATATGTTTGAAGTAACATCAACAGATGTTTTCGTTATATGATTTTCTGGGATCTTTTTATTCTATTCAAATTTTAAGTGGCTTTTGTTGGATTTTCTTTATTCTATTCCAATTGTAAGTGGCTTGAGAGATAATTTTCGTCTCAAAACTTGTCGACTGGGTAAGATGGTTGGGTTTCAATGCATAATATGCAATTATGCATACGCCTAGTGCAATTAATCAATCAACCTACACTTCAATTAGAGACCAATTGAAATCCAATTATATAAAACTTCTATATCCCTGATAATGTGCTATAAATCAATAAACTAACTACACTTCAATTGGAGATAAATTGAAATGAACTAATATAAAATTTCCATATCTACCTAACCCTATTCAAGCATATATATATTGCGGAAGCCAAATGTATATAGTGTGAATGAGTCACAACTACTATACCAAAAAAATATGGCAGCCACTAAATAATAAATAAGACAATAAAGCAACAATAAAAGGAACACCAGAATTTACAAGGTTCAGCCAACTTTGCCTACTCCTCGGACACAACCAATATTTTATTCCACTCCAAAAATACAAGTGAAATACACTAAAGAGAGAAGATACAAATGCCTTAAACAGATAAGAAGGCAAATGAGAGACGTATTTAAATCCTAAATATTAGGCCTTCTTTTATAGGGAAAATCCCAACCAAAAATCTTCTACCCACCGATGTGGGACAAATTTGTTTTTGACATTTTCAACAAATCTCCACCTTGGCAAAAATTCCACATCTTCAATTTTCTCTCTATAACAAATTTTGGTTGTGTCTTCATCTTCAATTTTCAGTGTTCAACAATGTTGATCAAATCAAACAATGTTGAAACTTGACCGCAGTCACCACTTTTGTCAGCATATCAACAGGATTCTCTGTAGTATGAATTTTCTTCACTGTGACTCCACCTTCTTCTATGATTTCTCGTACAAAATGATATCGAACATCAATGTGCTTCGTCCTTGCATGATAAACTTGGTTCTTCGCTAATTGAATAGCACTTTGACTATCACAAAAACTTGTGATACTTTTGTTTCCAATACCAAGCTCCTTTAGCAACCCTTGAAGCCAAATTGCCTCCTTCACAGCTTCTGTAATAGCCATGTACTTTGCCTCTATTGTAGACAAAGCAACTGTTGACTGCAAAGTAGACTTCCAACTAACTGGTGCCTTTGCAAAAGTAAACACATAACCAGTAGTTGATCTTCGTTTGTCCAGATCACCCGCAAAATCTGAGTCACAATATCCAACTACAGACTGATTGTCTTCCTGCTCAAAAACTAACCGAACATCTACAGTATTATGAATATACCGTAGAATCCACTTCACAGCTTGCCAATGCTCCCTTCCCGGATTATGCATATATCTGCTAATAACTCCAACAACTTGTGAAATGTCAGGTCTCGTACAGACCATTGCATACATCAAGCTACCAACAGCATTTGCGTACGGTACCTTTGACATATACTCTCGTTCAGCTTCATCCAATGGCGAGATAGTAGTACTTAGCTTAAAATGGGGAGCAAGTGGAGTACTAACTGGCTTAGTCTTGTCATCTATGCCAAAACGTTGTAGTACTCTCTTCAAATATTCTTTCTGAGATAAACAGAGTTTCTTTGAACATCTATCTCTTATTATCTCCATGCCAAGAATTTTCTTTGCCTCACCCAGATCCTTCATCTCGAACTCCTTCTTCAGTTGAATCTTCAACTTATCAATTTCTTCCAAATTCTTGGAAGCTATCAACATATCATCAACATATAGGAGAAGATATATAAAGGAACCATCTTTAAGCTTGCGCAAATACACACAATGATCGTATTTGCTTCTTTTGTACCCCTGCTGCAACATAAACTTGTCAAATCGCTTGTACCATTGTCTAGAAGATTGTTTCAATCCGTACAATGATTTTTCAAGTTTGCACACCATATTTTGCTTTCCAGCAACTTTGAATCCTTCTGGCTGAGTCATGTAGATTTCCTCCTCCAAGTTTCCATGTAAAAACGCAGTTTTTACATCCATCTGAACTAGTTCCAAATCCAACTGTGCTACCAAAGCCAACATAATTCTAATGGAGGAATGTTTTACAACTGGAGAAAACACTTCATTGTAATCAATTCCCTCCTTTTGAGCATATCCTTTGGCCACCAATCTTGCTTTGTAGCGAACATCTACTTGGTTAGGAAATCCTTCCTTCTTTGCAAATACCCATTTGCACCCAATTGCTTTCTTTCCCTTCGGGAGATTGGCCAATCTCCATGTATGATTCTGATGAAGGGACTGTATTTCATCATTCATGGCAATCCTCCACTTATCTTCTTCTGAACTTTGGACTGCGCCTTTATAAGTGGTAGGAACATCATCAGCTACAATTGAGGTTGCACAAGCAACTGCCTCTATAAGACGAACAGGTTTCGTTATTGTCCTTTTTGGCCTGCTGGTTGCTATTGATTCAAGTTGTTGTTGAGGTTCCTGAGTTGGAATCTCCTCTACTGGCTCTCCTTCCAGAGGATAATCTTCATTGGAAAAATAAATTTTCCCTCAAACTCCACCTGCTTAGAAGCACCATCATCTTGTTTGGTATCTTTACTTGTTACCTTATTTACCATAGCAGATTCATCGAAGGTAACATCCCTGCTGAATATTACTTTCTTTGTCATAGGACACCATAAGCGATATCCTTTGACTCCAGAAGTAATCCCCATAAAATTAGCCTTCTTTGCCCTTGGATCCAATTTTGACTCTGTCACATGATAATATGCAGTTGAGCCAAACACGTGCAAAGAGTCATAATCTACAGTAGGCTTTCCATACCATTTTTCAAATGGTGTCTTGCCATCAATAGCAGCAGATGGTAGACGATTAATGAGGTGGCATGCATATGTAATTGCCTCAGCCCAAAATTCTTTGCCCAAGCCAGCATTGGACAACATACACCGTACCTTCTCCAGCAAGGTCCGGTTCATACGTTCTGCCACTCCATTCTGTTGTGGTGTATGTCTGACAGTGAAGTGTCGGACGATGCCATCATTTTCACAGACCTTATTGAAATGATCATTTTGTATTCACCTCCATTGTCTGTGCGAATACACTTGATCCTCCTGTCTATTTAATTCTCCACCATCGTCTTCCATTTGAGAAAAATTCCCAGCACTTCATCTTTGCTCTTCATTGTATACACCCACACTCTTCGGGAAAAATCATCAACAAAGGTTACAAAATAGTTCTTCCCACCCAATGAAGGTGTTTTGGAAGGACCCCAAACATCAGAGTGTACATAATCCAAAATGCCTTTAGTATTATGGATTGCTGTACCAAATTTAACCCTTGTCTGTTTCCCTTTGACACAATGCTCGCAAAACTCCAAACTGCAAGCCTTTACTCCCTTTAACAATCCTTGATCTGATAGAGTTTTCAAGGATTTTCCTCCAGCATGTCCCAACCGCATGTGCCATAGCCTGGTTGTTTATGCCTCTTTATCGTCACTGGACGTCACTGTCGTTGTTCTAATAACTGTACTACCACGATAGTGGTACATGTTATTGTATTTCCTATTAGCCTTCATTACCACTAGTGCACCAGAGCATACTCTCATCACTCCATTTTCTGCAACGATTTTGAACCCTTTTGATTCTAGGGCTCCCACAGAGATGAGATTCTTCTTCAAATCCGGTACATATCGAACATCTGTTAATGTTCTGATCATTCCATCATGGTTCCTTAATCGTATTGAACCAATGCCATATGAGGTAAGAGGGCTGTTATCCGCTGTGTGGATGACTCCATATTCTCCTTCTTGAAATTCAACGAACCAGTCCCTGTTGGGACACATATGATAGCTACAAGCCGAGTCCATCAACCATATGTCAGATGATGTTGATGACTCTATTGTAACTAATGAGAAGTTTGAATCATCACAATCAGCTACATTTGAATCCATAATGGCCTGGAATCATCACAATCAGCTACATTTGAATCCATAATGGCCTTTCCATTGTTATGTTTGGCCTTATTCTTCAACTTCGGACAGTCTTTCTTCCACGACAAAAGGCACATTCATCTTTGCTGGGTCTAGATCTTGACTTGGATCTTCCCTTCTTTGTCCTCATTTGATTTTGAGGATGACCCCTCACAACCAGTGCTTCTCCTTCTCCGCCCTTCTGTTTTTCTCCCTTTCTTTGTTCATAGTTGTACAAAGCCGAACAAACTTCTCTAAGAGAAACTTCATCATTTCCATGGAGTAGAGTAGTTTCAAGGTGCTCGTACTCATCAGGAAGTGACGCCAACAACATCAAGGCCAAGTCACCATCATCAAAAGTTGTATCCATATTTTGCAAATCTGTGACCAACTTATTGAAACTGGTGATATGTTCATTCATCGTGGTACCAGGAACATAGGTGAAGTGAAACAGTCTCTTCTTCATGTACAATTTATTTTGACTGTTTTTCTTCAAAAATTTATCCTCAGTGCTTTCCATAATTTACTTGCAGAAGTTTCCTTTGTGTATGGATATTTCTGCTCTCTAGCAAGGTAGGATCGAATGGTACCGCAAGCAACACGGTTGATAATTCTCCAATCTTCTTCTCCAATAACATCTGGTCTCTTTTCTTCAATAGCAAGATCTAGCCCTTGTTAAAAAAGGACATCTAGAACCTCGCCTTTCCACATCCCAAAATGTCCGGACCCGTCAAAAATTTCTACCGCACGCATTTGACACAATTCTTGTCATAAGCGAAGATGCCAATGATGACGTATTGTTGACACTTGATGTAGAATCTTCTTGTTTATTGTCTCCCATCTTTGACACAAATATTATTTAAAAGATGACGACACAAATCAATATTATTTCCTTTCTGAAATGGAAGATCAGACTAAGCTGCAACCACAGAGCATACTCAGACAAAACCTTGACTCAGTTACCAAGATAAATCTTTTCTGATGTGGAAATCAGACTGTGCTGTAACCACAGAGCATATTTAGACAGTACCTTAGCTCTGATACTGTTGATACCCAATTTGTCCCTATCTATTTTTATACTCAAAATAGCATGTACATGCATATATAAGTTTGCCCAAGAATTTTTGACATTTTTTCTAATTTTTAAAGCTCTTAAAAATTATTTTTATTATTTATTTTAACAGTACAAAATCCAATAATTATTCCCAAAACTATCATTTTGGCGAGTAATTTATTTCCATCCTCATGTTTACATCACAATATAATTAAAGTGATTTTTTTGCATATTTTTTACAAATTTATTTGGTACTTTAAAGCTAAATTGCTATAATTGCAATTATAGCCTATTTTCGATTAATAGTATTTTATAATTGCAAAAGTAGTTCCAGCATTTTTTAATTAATATTTATGTATTATTAATTGGTTCAGTGCTTTTAATTTTCTTTTAAGAGCATTTTCATTATTTTTTATACAATAAAAAGGGAAGAAATGGTTGTTTAACATTTAGCCTCATCTATTTCAATTATAGCCCCTTTTGCATTTCAATTTTAACCATCATTTGGCCCAATCCTAACCCCAACCGGACAGGCCCATTTTTAACCTGACTCAACCCATAACCCAACCGAAATGACCCTATCCGATTCCCACTTACCCTCTCAAATCTGGATCGTTGATCATTCAAGATCAACGGCCATAACCCACCCTTCCATAATTAAACCTAATGACCTACCTTAATCCCCCTCATTTCCACCCTTCAGCTGCCCTTGGATCCCAAATTCTCTCAAACTCTCTCAAGGTTCTTCAGAACCCTAGCCTCCCCCTACCTTGTTCCACCGTGTTTTCACCAGAGTCCATGGCTCCTCAGGCCATGGACATCCTATACTCACCTCCTACGGATCCTACATGCCTGTTGCTCGAAGGTTTGAGGCCAGACCTCGAGGGTCTTCACTCAGACCTTCACCGATTCGAGGATTCCGGCCATCTCCGGCCTTGCTCCGGTGGCTCTTGGTCTTCTGAGCCTGATTCTGACCTCATCCGACTTAGATCGGACATTTTCAAAGCCTTTCTCATTCTGGGGTTCATATGAAACCCTAACTATCGAGGTTCTCTCCGATTATTTTGTTTAGATCTGTTATATGTTTGCACTATTGCTTAAGTTTCTTAAACATTTTCTCCGATTTTCTTGCAAAAGTTACTTCTTTGCGATTAGGGTTTCTGGAAAAGGTTCTTAAAAATGTTCCTGACTCTTCTTCTTCTTTTCGTGGTGTGAATCGATCCCTGCTATGTTCTTATTTGCTCTTTTCTGACTCGCATGCTTTTTCGTATGTTCTTATATTTGCTGTATTATGAATTTTTTCTGTTGTGCTCCGTTCTGCCTCCTACTGGTTTCAATATCATGCTCTCACATGCCTATCTTATGTGTTCCTTTACTGTGTTTTTCCTACTGAGTTTTAGTCCTTTATTTGCCTTTATCGGACTTTGTCTGGATTCTTTCTAGATGTGTTTCATCGACTGTTTCCTTAAGTTTACACTACCCCTTTATCTCCTGAACTCGTTTAAATCCCAAGATTTCCTTGAAATTTGTTCCCTGTACTTCAAATCAGTTTCTATGTTCTATTTGCCTTGAACCTGCTATTGTGCTTGTATGTTTTCTCATGAGACTCTGAAAGAGGTCTCTGAGTCTGTTTCAATAGATTGGACAGGGGTTCTACTTTAAAACCTTGAACTCTCAGACTCACTCTGAGTTTATGAACTGAATTTGAACTTTTTCTGCGTTTGTGATTTTGAAACTTTCTTGCTAGTCTTTCGTAATTAGCATGACATCCTTCTTGCTTGACATGTCTATGTGTTTTATATATGAGAACTTCTCTTTCAAAGGTTTTTCCAACTGTAAATTGATTCTGAATCCCTTTAATGTTGCTTACTTGATTGTTACTGATTTTCCCCTAAATTAAACTTTCCTTTACCTCTTTTCTGACTCGGTTCAATCGAACAAGGCTTTCAACTTGGTTCTTTTACTGGCTGTTTTACTGATTCCCTTTCCTTGTTTTTCACAAATCAAGTACCACTAGACTTTTACCTTAAATAGTTTTTATGTATTTACCCTTTATTGTACTGCTTACGAAAATATTCTGATTGACCATTTCCTTAATTATCTTTACCCGTTGGAAATCAGAATCCCTTAATTGAAGGGAAATTGATTTTTAAGGTTATTTTCCTTACCTTGTCTTACTTACTTGTTGCACTATAAAAAGGGCATTCCCTTCTATACTTTGGACAATCCTCATTCACTGATTTTCGAATCACAAACTCTTTTACACTCTTTACTCTCTTCTGAGATCTTTTGCATTGCTTGCTCGCAATTTGGCTTACCAAAACTTCTGCTTTTCATTTATTTTCCTGAAACTAGTATGTCCTACTTTTGATTCTAGCATCAACTCCAATATGTTTACTTACAAGCTTTTATGCCCATGTCTACTTTACTGCTTTGTAGAGTTCAACTTTAAAGTAGTTACTTATGCCTTGCTATCAGTTGCTGCAATGAGTCCCTATCCCCATCCCCCTTTTATGTGCTTGGGAAGTAGTTTAAGACATGGCAATATACAAAGTTATTGTCATGGATTAAAACTGGGTCCTTTGGATCCTAGCCTTTTTCAATTTCCCATACCCCCGTTCCCTTATGTGTATTGAGTTAAGATATAGCCTGGCAGCATCCAAATTGATGTCCAGGGCTGAACCTGACCTTCAAAAGGTCCTAACTCTTTAATTTTTAAGCTGACCGACTGGTCAGGGGTGTGCCAGCATTCTAATTGCTGGGCATGACCACCAGCCTGCCCTAGCATTCCCTAACTCCCCTCTATTGCACTTATACTTACTCCTAGATTCTAAGTTCTGCCCCCCTTCTATGAGCCTTGCCTTGGGACCTTGAGTTCCCTCTAAACTTGGACATTTGAGGGCTGACCCTTCCACACTGCACTATGTTCTTAATTCTGCAATGATATTTGGGGTGTAAGCATTGCCTGGAACTCTTGAAGTTCCTTGGAACTTTGATACATCCCAAATAAGAGAAAGGCTTTGAAAATCCGATCTTGGAAGTTGGTTTATCTCATATTATTAGACTTTGAGTCTGGATTAGGCTGATTAGATGTAGATGTAATCTCTGATGTATTTTTTATTCCTTTTTGATTCATTTGGTCTGTAATAAGCTTTGTAATAACTACTGGGGTATAGTGAAAGGGGATGGGATTAAATGCATGCCAAAGGGGTAGAAATCATGTCTATAGGATATTTACTCTTTAAAATTCTGCATCTCACATAGAAATCATGTTCGTAGGATTATTACTTTCAAACTCTGCATTTTCACATAGATACCATGTCTATAGGGTATTTACTCTTTAAAATTCTGCATTTCACATAGAAATCATGTCCATAGGATGATTACTTTCAAACTCTGCATTTTCACGTAGATACCATGTCTATAGGATATTTACTCTCTCAAATTCCGCATTTCACCTAGAAATCATGTTCATAGGGTTATCACTTTCAAATCCTGCATTTTCACATAGATACCATGCTCATAGGTTCTCTGCACTTCGTAATAATACCATGGCAATAAATCGATGATGAACCTCTGCATATTGTATAGATAATATGCCTATAGGACTTCCAGCATTTTGCATACGCATCTGTCACTAGGCAAGCCTGCTTATAGGAATAAAATAACTAATTACATATAGATGAACTTCCTATAGGATCTCTGCATAACAGTAAATGGCGGTAAAATCAGTAGCACCTAGAAAGCATGCCCATAGGAGTAACCAACTAAATCTGAATCGCACACTCGCTCCCCCTAAGTCTAAGAAATCAGTGGTAATTTTTTTTAAATACTCGTAGAGCTTGCAACTAATAACTTTTTGCAATCAGTTATTCCTCCGTCCCTGGATTAATAGATGCCATGCCTATAGGTCCCGTTTAACACACATGCCAATAGGTAGATAATTAATCAACTGTCAGTTTTCGACAACTACATCTAAGCAGGACTAATTTGGACTCCCTATATAGAAATATGTGGTAAATCAATTCTTCCCACGCTAATTTTAATCAAGGACCTAAACAGTATGTGTAAGCCATGCTAAACAATTCGTTTCTTTAAGTGAGGAGGCCTACTTGAGCCTTTAATTGTTCTTATTTCCCCATTAACTGTTTTATGTGTTTTGGTTGTCGCCCTAGAATTTTATCCTTTTAAAACCTATGAAATACCAAGCTCCCTCCTTTTAGGATTAGTAGTCCTAAACACCTCCGGGACTGATAGGTGGGATAGGTAATAGCATGCAGAAGGTAACGACTCCGTTCCGAGGTTAATACCTTAACGGGGTGGGAAGGGTAGACACGGAGATGATGATCACACGTTAACACCATGCGTACGATTGGCTACCGGTGTTGTGTGAATGATCCATGTGTTTTACAAACCTAGGACCCCCTTTCCATTATGTAACTTTGTTAATATCAATAAATTTATGTCTTCATTTCAACTACCCAAACTCCTCTTTAATTTTACTGCATTATTCCTTTTTCTTCTAAATTTTTCTTCTTTTCTGTTTATTCAATGTCTTGATTAATTTTCTGCATTTAGACCCTCCCTCAAACAAATTGTGGAACCATCTAAACCTTAATTTCAACATGCGTGTTACCCTTATGTGTGAAATTATTTGTATACTTGTTTGCATTAAAGTCACAACATAGCATGGCCGGAAACCACACTAGTGGATCTTGAGGGGTGCCTAACACCTTCCCCTCGAGATAATTTCTAGCCCTTACCTGAACTCTGGTTTTCAAATTTCAAACTCTTAGTGTCCTAATGCACTTAATCATTAGGTGTTGACTCTTCAATTCCAAAAACCCAATTTCCACACCGGAATAGAGTTGTCTTCCCAAATGTCGTAAACCCGATTTCGCGAGAAAAAGGGGGCGTCGACAGTATGGCGACTCTGCTGGGGATGTCTTTAGGCTTTTACCACTTCATGTTATATGTGATTTATTATTTTCTTTATTGCTTTGTTTAATGTCTTTATTCGAAACTGACTTGTCTTTTTGTTTCTT
Source organism: Nicotiana attenuata (assembly GCF_001879085.1). NCBI lineage: Eukaryota > Viridiplantae > Streptophyta > Magnoliopsida > Solanales > Solanaceae > Nicotiana > Nicotiana attenuata. Next base: position 12,048 of record NW_017677795.1, read on the forward strand.
TTTTCTTTAACGCTTCCATTTACTGTTTTCCTTCAATACTGTTGTAATTTTTTGAGCAATTATTGTAATCATTATGAACGTGAAAATACGTGATAATTTGTGTCATTCTTGTAATTGCATCTTCAACATCATATTCCACTCGTGCCAAACAAATACCATAGCAACGCTCGATGAGTTGTTGCGCTCTTCCGATATTATTACCCCCTAAATTTGGCAAAGGCATATTTGCGGTAAAACCAGTCGATCAGCGGTGCAGTTAACGGTTCCGTGTCTTTCCCTCTAGAGTTGTCCGCTCAAGGGTACCGGTCTAGCACCCCATAGAAACCTTATTCTATTTAATTGTTCATGCATCACTGTCAAACCTAGTCGAATCAGTTATGATGTCCACATAATGACTCTTTAAGATAGCCTTGTCCAAAGTCCACTGGGTTCCCCTGGAACCCAAATGGACAACACCATATTCTGTGCACTTATTTGGAGAACTAAATGCCATTATGCTAATTATTAATTTAAATAGTCGAGTCCGGTGGGGTAAGGGTCTAACACTTTGTTTTGCAGAAAATGAAGCACGTAGTTCCCAGATTCGACATGGTAACCAACATCCACCCAAGGTTGCTAAGATGGTGGGAAGACCTTCACTCCAGTGATCAGACCCTCGTCTGCAAATATTTGGGGAATGCCAGAACGCTCAGGACATTTGGCTAGGGCTTATCTACTGCTAGGGCTGCGTGAGCTGGTGAAGCTGTTCGATGGAGCCAAAGATGCCGAGTCTGGGGAAGGTCCTTCTAGGACCAAATAGTTAGGAGTCTCTTTTCTTTTTTGAATGTAATAAGGCCAATGGCCATTAGTGACATTTTTACTTTATGCAATTTTAGTGTCGTTTTGGGGTTCGTCTTATTTTTATCAATAAAATAAGGCATTTAGCATTATAAGTTCTCCAAATTAACTTGTTTCTAGGCCTACCTCGGGAACAACGAGGCACCCAATTTAGGACACGATTTATATTCTTATACTATGTGTTTAAATATTGCAATATTTTTCTCGAAATCCGTACTAACTTGTTACCTTTTTGTTTTTACTTTTATTTTATTCCCCTCCCTAAAAGGTTAGTTCGTGCACTCTAGCATCATCATCCTACTCCACAAGATCTAAGGGCCCTCTACCTCCTCCTCCTCCAAGTCCTATCAAAAACAAGAGCAAAGCAAAAATGGAAGATTTGAACAACATCAGAAAGGAGAACTCGGTTGAAAGGGTAGAGGTTCCTCAGGGTATTCAGGTGTCCAAAGAAAGTGCCGCCCATATCGAATAGAAGTTACTAAAATTTCAAGAAGAACTAGACCAAATTCGAAATTTGGCGAGCTTGTCATTCTCCCTCACTACTCCAGACGTCAACTTTCCCAATGCTCAACACCCCATACCTCCACAGAACATCCCGAAGTCGTAGAAACAACCCGCTACTCATCAAAATTGCAACACATGTCACAACAACACTCCACTCCTCATCCCTGAACCATCAAATGATCATCCCCACCATACTCTCATCTATGTGGAAACCCTACCACAGTACACTCAGCCCATTACAAACACACGGGAGTCTGATGACAAAGACTCTCTCATCAAATACCTAGCTGCCGAGCTCAAGAAACTGAATAGCCGAGTCCAGGGTGTTGAAGGAAACAAAGGCATTGAAGGGCTGAATTATGAGGATCTTTGCATTCAGCCAGACGTCGAACTTCCCGAGGGGTACAAACCTCCTAAGTTCGAGATGTTTGACGGCTGAGGGGATCCTAGAGTCCACTTAAGAACATACTGTGATAAGCTAGTCGGCGTAGGAAGAGATGAAAAGATTCACATGAAGCTCTTCATGAGAAGTTTGAAAGGCGATGCGCTATCTTGGTACATCAGCCAAGATCCCAAGAAGTGGACAAGCTGGGTAGGAATGGCGTCCGATTTCATGGACAGGTTCAGATTCAATACAGAAAATGCGCCAGATGTCTTCTACATCCAGAATCTGAAAAAGAAACCTACTGAGACATTCCGCGAGTATGCTACTCGATGGAGATCCGAGGCTGCTAAGGTCAGGCCGGCCTTAGAAGAAGAACAAATGAACAGATTTTTCGTCCGAGCTCAGGATCCACAATATTGTGAGAGGTTAATGCTGATAGAGGGCCAGAAATTCTCCGATATTATCAAGCTAGGAGAAAGGATTGAGGAAGGCATTAAAAGCGGTGGTCACTAATTTCGAGGCATTACAGGCTACCAACAAAGCCCTACAATCTGGTGGCACCTCCAAGAAAAAGGATGTGAGTGCCGTGATGGTTGCAAAGAGAACCAAGTCCCCAGTAAAATACCAAGCCTACCCGGTACCCCCTCTCACATACCAGCCTATCTCCAACTACCAAACACCTCCGCCCTCTTACCAAATTCCATCACCTGCTAACCAATCATCTCCCTCCCCCACATATCAACCTACCTCACCAAGATATTCCCAACCTGCACCCGTCTACCAAGCCTATAATGCTCACTACCAATCACCTCCCGTCCGCCAAAACTTCCCCAGGCCACGCCCTAACTTTGACCGTAGACCTCCCAAGCAATACACCGCCATCGCCGAGCCAATCGACCAACTATATGAAAGACTCAAAGCAGCCGGTTACGTCACCCCAATCCCTGCCATAACTCCAGAAAATCCTTTCCAATGGGTCAATACAAACAAAACCTGTGCATACCATTCCGACATGAAAGGGCATACCATTGATGAGTGCCGATCTCTAAAAGACAAAATCCAAGCTCTAATTGACAAAAAAATCATCATGGCCAAGGAACCTACTCCTAACGTTCGAAACAATCCCTTGCCTGATCATAAGGGTGGTGGTGTGCATATGATCGAAGTAGAAGATGATTGGGACCCCAAAGGGTCAATTGGATTGATTGCCGAAGGTGACGAGCCCAAGAAACAAACAGTCACACTAAATCCAATTGTGGTCCAGATCCAGCCCTCTGGAGATGCTGAAGTAGACATGTCCGTGCCTCTCGAGCTTGAAACACCGTCATCCGCGAGGACTGCAGAGCTAATTGAGGTGGAGTTTGGGTCTCCAAAAGTACCATTTGAAGTTGCTGTGTTACCTCCCAGGACGAGAGTGCCCATTCCTGTAGCAATTTCAGCCGTAACGTTATTCCATACACAGGCCATTCCTTGGGATTACACCGTCGAGGCAAGAAGGAAGGAAAAAACTAGGTCTGGAGAAGCAATTGCAGCGTAGGGTATGACCATGACTGGCAGAATTTATACTCCGGAGCACTTAGTTGAATCAAGTAAGCAGGCCTCTGGACGGCCTTTTGGAACTGGGCCTGATGATCTCCGGCGGAAGATACAAGCAAAAAAATACTCAGTTATTGATCAACTAAATAAAACACCGGCGCAGATCTCCATCTTAGCTCTGCTGCAAAGCTCCGAGGCACATAAGAATGCCTTGATGAAGATACTGAGCGAGGCGTATGTACCCAGTAACATAACTAGAGGAGAGATGGCAAACATGGTCGGGCAGATATTGGAGAGTCATAAAATTACTTTCCACGAGGATGAGTTGCCCCCTGAAGGTTTAGGCCACAACAAAGCATTGCACATCACTGTGCAATGCGAAGACTATTTCATCACCAGGACTTTGATTGATGGAGGGTCCAGCCTCAACATTTGTCCTTTGGTGACCCTCAAAACATTGGGGAAGAGTCTACATGAAATCAAGGATGGGGCTATCAACGTTAAAGCTTTTGATAGTTCCCAAAGGTCCACTATTGGGGAGATCAGTTTATGTCTGCAAATGGGACCAACTTGGTTCGATGTTGATTTTCAAGTAATAGACAACCCAGCATTCTACAACTTATTACTGGGACGACCTTGGATCCACGCCGTTGGAGCTGTAGCATCAAACCTGCACCAAGCAGTGAAGTTCGAGTGGAATCACCAAGAGGTGATTATTCATGGCGACGGGAGTAACCCCATATACAGTTGCCAAACCATCCCAGCAATTGAAGGGAGAAGGAAACTAGGAGGAGAAACCTACCACCAAATTGTGAGTCAACGCAGTGGACAAAGATAAGTGGTGGGATAACAAGATAGAAAGTATACTGAATTGGAGCGGGTATGAACCTGGCAAAGGGCTCGGCAAGAACCTCCAAGGAATCACCAAGCCTATCAAACTGAAGAAACATGGCACCACTTTCAGGTTATGGTATGGATATACTTGGCAAGAATTCAGGAACTGGTCGCCACCATGGCGCGGCCCTTACTATCCGCTGGAGCACCCGATAGCTCGCCTAGAGCAGACTTTCCAACCGGCAGACATTATATATGGGTCAGAGGAAGATGAAACATTGGCAGCAATGAAGAACCTATTCTTGGAAGACGACGATATGGACTATCATGTCATTCTCGAGGAGGAAGGGGAGGAAGGCCCTTCCATACAGGCTGTGAGCCGAGGAGCACGCCTCAACAATTGGTCCACCAGAACCACCAAGGCCCGGAAAGCTTCGGGGTAGCAAGGCTGAACAAAGCACTATGCATTATCTTTTACTTTTTCGCTAGTTGATTTCCCTTCAGTATTATCTTTAAATTTTGAAAAGAGCTCCAATGTTCAAAACAATTTTGGAAGTTATCAAAGTATTTCAGTTTCTTATAAGTCTCGCTCTTATTATTTTTCTCTGCCATTTATTTTATTTTACACAGCATTACTATTACTTATCTTGATGAACCGACGAATGTGACATGCGATGAGGTAACGCAACAAACGGATATAGACTCAAAAGAGGATGAGATACCAGAAGAGATTGTTAAAGAGGTTGAGGACTTTGAGAATAGACCTAAGTCTAACCTGGACGAAACTGAGGTCGTCAACCATGGGGATACAGAGAACGCCAAGGAAACGCGCATCAGTGTTCACCTGTCACCGTCGGAAAAGGAAGAGTACACGGAGTTCTTAAAAGAATATGAGGACTTATTTGTCTGGTCGTATGATGATATGACCGGTCACAGTACATCTATTGTAGCTCACAAACTGCCAACAGATCCAACATGTCCGCCGGCAAAGCAGAAGCTCAGAAAGTTCAAGCCAGACATGAGTTTGAAAATCAAGGAAGAAGTTACCAAACAAGTCAAAGCCAAGGTCCTTAGGGTAGTGGAGTACCCAACATGGTTAGCCAACATTGTGCCAGTGCCAAAGAAGGACGGGAAGGTCAGAGTCTGTGTCGACTACCGGGACCTCAATCGGGCCAGTCCGAAAGACGACTTCCCCTTGCCGAACATACACATCCTGATTGACAACTGCGCCAAGCACGAGCTGCAGTCATTCGTCGATTGTTTTGCCGGATATCATCAGATATGGATGGACGAAGAAGACGCGGAGAAAACGGCTTTCATCACGCCGTGGGGAATGTATTGTTACAAGATGATGCCATTTGGATTGAAGAATATTGGGGCCACTTACATGAGGGCCATGACTACTATCTTCTATGACATGATACACAAAGTGATCGAGGTGTATGTAGACGATGTCATCATTAAATCCAAGAGAGCCACTGACCACATGGACGATTTAAGGAAGTTCTTCAACAGATTGAGAAGGTACAACTTAAAACTGAATCCCGCCAAATGTGCATTCGGGGTTCCTTCCGGAAAACTTCTTGGGTTCATCGTAAGTCGCCGAGGAATAGAGCTGGATCCATCAAAGGTTAAGTCCATTCAAGAATTACCACTGCCAAAGAGTAAGAAAGAGGTCATGAGTTTCTTGGGGAGACTTAACTACATCAGCCGGTTCATAGCTCAATCCACTGTCATTTGTGAGCCCATCTTTAAGATGCTGAAGAAAGATGCCGCTACTAAATGGGCTGATGATTGTCAGAAAGCCTTCGACAGAATCAAGGAATACCTGTCAACGCCGCTAGCCCTGGTTCCGCCCGAACCGGGTAGACCGCTATTGCTCTACCTTGCAGTACTGGATGGGGCATTCGGCTGTGTTTTGGGACAACATGATGAAACAGGGAGAAAGGAGCAAGCCATCTACTATCTCAGCAAGAAGTTCACCCTATACGAGGCCCGGTATTCCCTGCTAAAATGCACGTGTTGGGCTCTGACTTGGATAGCTCAGAAGTTGAGGCATTACTTCTGTGCCTATACTACTTATCTCATATCAAGGATGGATCCGCTAAATTACATCTTTCAGAAGCCCATGCCCATGGGCAAGCTAGCCACATGGCAAATCTTGCTGAGTGAATTTGATATTGTCTACGTAACCTAGAGAGCAATCAAAGGACAAGCACTAGCAGATCATCTTGCCGAAATCCCGTGGACGGAGAATACGAGCCTCTAAAGACGTATTTTCATGACGAAGAGGTCTCTTTCATAGGAGAAGATATCGCAAAATCCTATGATGGCTGGAGAATGTTTTTCGATGGAGCAGCAAACTTCAAAGGAGTTGGCATAGGGGCAGTTCTAGTATCAGAAACAGGTCAGCATTATCCGGTGTCTGCCAAACTCAGGTTCCCGTGCACCAATAACATGGCCGAGTACGAAGCCTGCATCTTGGGGCTCAAGATGGCCATTGACATGAACGTTCAGGAGTTACTAGTGATCGAGGATTCTGACTTGCTCATACATCAGGTTCGAGAAGAGTGGGCAACCAAGAACTCCAAGATACTCCCATACTTGCATCATGTACAGGAGTTGAGGAAGAGGTTTACAAAGACAGAATTCCAGCATGTCCCCAGAGTTCCAATGAGTTCGCCGATGCATTGGCCACTCTATCATCCATGATTCAGCATCCAGATAAGAACTTCATTGATCCTATCCCGGTAAAAATCCAGGATCAACCCGCTTACTATGCTCATGTCGAGGAAGAAGCAGATGGAAAACCATGGTTTCATGACATTAAGAAGTATCTGTCAACAGGAGAGTATCTAGAACTTGCAAACACTACTCAAAAGCGCACACTGCGGAGATTGTCCAATCACTTCTTTCACAGCGGAGGAATCCTGTATAGGAGGACTCTCGATTTGGGATTACTAAGGTGTGTCGAAGCAAAGGAAGCATCCAGGTTGTTGGAGGAGGTTCATGCAGGGACCTGTGGTCCGCATATGAATGGTTTTGTCTTAGCCAAGAAAATACTCCGGGCCGGTTATTTCTGGATGACTATGGAGACGGACTGCATCCAGTATGTTCGGAAATGCCATCATTGCCAAATCCATGCAGACATGATAAAGGTGCCTCCTAACGAGCTCAATGCAACAAGCTCACCATGGTCGTTCGCCGCTTGGGGAATGGATGTCATCGGACCTATCGAGCCTACCGCATCAAACGAGCACAGGTTCATTCTAGTGGCAATTGATTATTTCACCAAATGGGTTGAAGCAACATCGTATAAGGCAGTAACCAAGAAGGTTGTGGCAGAATTTGTCCGCGACCGTATCATTTGCCGGTTCGGTGTCCCAGAGTCAATCATCACTGATAATGGTTCAAATCTCAACAGTGATCTGGTGAAGGCAATGTGTGAGACGTTCAAGATTAAGCACAGGAATTCTACAGCCTACAGACCTCAGATGAATGGAGCTGTAGAAGCAGCCAACAAGAACATCAAGAAAATACTAAGGAAAATGATAGAAAAACACAAGCAATAGCACGAAAAGCTATCATTTGCTCTATTGGGATACCGTAGCACAATTCGCACATCAACTGGGGCGACTCCTTATATGCTGGTTTACGGTACCGAGGCAGTCATCCCAGCCGAAGTAGAGATTCCCTCCCTGAGAATTATGCAGGAAGCGGAACTTGAAGATGCAGAATGGGTAAAAAGTCGATATGAGCAGTTAGCCCTCATAGACGGGAAAAGACTGAATGCAATTTGCCATGGTCAATTGTATCAGAACAGGATGTCCAGAGCCTTCAACAAAAGGGTCAGACCGAGACAATTCACGCCAGCACTGCTAGTACTGAAGAAAATTTTTCCGCATCAAGATGAGGCCAAAGGAAAGTTCTCTCCTAATTGGCAAGGCCCATACATGGTTCACCGGGTTCTAACAAGAGGAGCCCTCATACTCGCAGAGATGGATGGAGAAATTTGGCCAAAGCCAATTAATTCAGATGCAGTCAAACGCTATTATGTGTAATCATTATAATTTCCGTATGATGTAATTTGAACTATGCCTGACCTGATTCCCGTTTAAGAAGGGATACGTAGGCAGCCCTATGGGTTCGGTCATAATTCAATAAAATTTTCATTTCCCCCCAATATTGGAAACTTGGGTAGAATTTTGAGGAAGACCCTCAAAATTCCGAAGCTGACTTTCGCCATTCATCGTGCGCAACCGTCAGAGGCACCAGCCCAGTAAACTGAGGCAGAATTTTGAGGAGGACCCTCAAAATTCTAGAGCAAAAGAGGTCGCAATATCTTGAAACCGCGTCACTGTCGTCGGTTCATCTAAAAGAAAATCGTTTTTTATGTGTTTACATCATATTTTTTAAATGTTATGCATGGCTATTATCAGAATTGCTTTGTTTAGCAACGCTACCCCAATAAGAGCCGAGTAGGACGAGCGAGGTCCACGGGAAGACGAACTAACCTTCCCCCTTGACAAAACTCACGATCTTTCTTTGAATGCAGGCACCCCAAAACATAGAACCATCAGATTCGGTTACATACTCATATTTTGCAGGAGTACAACTCTCAGAATCATCGCTCACTTACAAGTGCTATCCGCACATGACCTCCCCAGCGGCCACAAGGACAACTAACTATCGGCTATCACCTCTCAGCTAAGAGATTTCGTTACTCTTCACCTTTTATTTATTTCATTGCATAAGGCTAATTTTCTGCCTTCCGAGGTTAAGCTCTGCCTCCATCCTGCGTTTCCTTACATTGTATAAGGCTACTTTTCTACCTTCCGAGGTTAAGCTCTACCCCCATCCTGCATTTCCTTGCATTGCATAAGGCTACTTTTCTGTCTTTCGAGACTTAAGCACTGTCTCCATCCTGCATTTCCTGCATTGCATAGGCTACTTTTGCTTCCGAGCTAAGCACTGTCTCCATCCTGCATTCCTGCA
>NW_017677795.1:22365-27057 GCF_001879085.1 Nicotiana attenuata
CTAGGGTACCCAACTGAGTTGTGGTAGCACGGGTAGGTGCTCGAGCTGTTAAAAAGTGATTTCGGACAACCCCAACATAGTTCTTAGCACGTTCGGCGATGAACATATGTTTAAGTGGGAGAGAATGTAACGACCCCACCGGTCGTTTTGAGCTCTAGCGCGTCGTTCAGCAGTTTGGGGCCATGAGCAGCTTCACTTCAGGTATGACTCTATGCTCGTTCGAGGACGAGCGAATGTTTAAGTGTAGGAGGATGTGACGACCCGTCCGGTCGTCTTATGAATTAATGCCCCGATCCCCTATTAACTATTTTCCCCAAGTTTATTTCTGCTATTTTGAATTGCCGGGATGTTCGGTTTTGAGTTTTGGAGAGTTTTGGGACACTTAGTCCCTAAATGAGAGCTTAAGTGTTGGAAAGTTGACCATAGTCGGAACAGTATGAAGACGGCCTCGGAATGGAAATGTGATGGTTCCGTTAGCTCCGTTAGGTGATTTCGGGGTTAGGAGCGTGATCGGAATGTATTTTGGAGGTCCGTAGCTAATTTAGGCTTGAAATGCCGAAGGTTGAATTTTTGAAGTTTCCGGTCCGATAGTGAGATTTTGATCCGAGGGTCGGAATGGAATTCCGGAAGTTGGAGTAGCTTCGTAGTGTTTAATATGACGTGTGTGCAAAATTTCAGGTCATTCGGACGATGTTTGATAGACTTTTTTATCGAAAGTGTGTTTTTAGTGTTATTGAAATCCTTAACGTTGAATCCGATGAAAAATAGATGTTTTGATGTTGTTTTGAGCGTTCTGAAGGTTGGAACAAGTTTGAATGATGTTATGGGATATGTTCGTAGGTTTAGTTGAGGTCCCGGGGGCCTCGGGTGTGTTTTGGATGCTCAACGGATCATTTTTGGAACTTGTTGAATTTCTGAACTGCTGGTATCTGGTTTCCTTCTATGCGATCCCATCCTTCCCTCCGTGATCTCGTAGTGCATACTCTGAGGGCCTAAGTTGTTCTTCGCGATCGCATTACTTTACTCGCGAACGCGGAAGTCAGCCTCTTCCTCCTTCGCGTTTGCAATTACTCTTCCGCGTTCGAATAGTAGAAATGGGAGCAGGTGGTTCATTGTCCTTTTACTCTTTGCGTTCGCGTGGCTTCGACCGCGAACGCATAAGCTGGCCTTGTCCTCTCCTGCGATCGCAAGCCTTCTATTGCATTCGCATAGGCCGGTTCGAGGACCCTTCACTTTTCCTCTTCTGCAATCGCATTCTTCATGTCGCGATCGCGTAGGCAATTTCTGGAGCCTTTCACTTTTACTCTTCGCGATCACAAATGATTTCTTGTGATAGCAACGAACAACATCTGGGCAGAGAATTTAAAACCCAAAATCGAGGGTTTAGACCAGAACTCATATTTTGGACTTGGGAGCTCGGGAGATCACGATTTTTGAGGGGATTTTCACCTGGGCAACTGGGGTAAGTGATTCTTACTCGGTTTAGACTAATTTTCATGAATCTTCACTTAAATTCATCCTTTAATTTTAGAATTTTGGTAGAAATTGGGGGAAAAGTTCTTAGACCTAGAGATTTAGTTTTGATTGGGTTTTTGTCATTCGATTTGAGGGATTTTTGTATGAATAGACTCGTGTGGGTGTAAGGATTCCGAAAATATAAATTTCACCTGATTCCGATACGTGGGCCCGAGGTCATTTTGGTCATTTTACATAATTTCGCGTATTAGCTTAGAATTTAATTGTAGAATCAGCTTCTTGAAGTATTATTTACATTGTGAAATGGAATTGAATAGATTTGGGCCATTTGGAGTCGGATACTCGTGGCAAGAACATGATTTTTAGTTGATTTTGAGCCGGTTCGAGGTAACTGGCTTGTCTAACCTTGTGTGGGGGACCTTCCCCTTAGGATATGATGTTTGATAATTGAAATGCCTTGTATGTGAGGTGACGAGCGCGTACTTGAGCTAATTGTTGAAAAACCCGATTTTATTTTTAGAATTTAAGTTGAGTTCCTTTCCTTCCTGTTTATTCTACTTGCAACTTTAGCCTGTTGTTAGTTTAGAAAAGCATGTTTAGTTGACTTAATTGCCTTTTGCTTAAACTGTTTTAATTGCATTACGTGAAGCATGTTAGACTAGAATTAACTGTTTACTTGATACGTATTTAGCATTTAATTGAGTATCCTTGGTTCCCCCTGTATGTTTCATTTGGGACTACGGGACGGCATCCCGGGAGACCCCCTGTATATATTTATGATTTGGACTGAGCTGCGGGATACCAAGAGATCCCTGGCACGTATATTGAGGATACCAAGAGATCCTCGGGATACCAAGAGATCCCCATCATACATTGAGGATACCGAGAGATCCTCGGGATACCAAGAGATCCCTAGCATATATTGAGGATACCAAGAGATCCTTGGGATACCAAGAGATCCCTATCATACATTGAGGATACCAAGAGATCCTCGGGATACTAAGAGATCCCTGGCATATAATGAGGATACCAAGAGATCCTCGGGATACCAAAAGATACCTAGTGTGTATATATTGAGGATACCAAGAGATCCCCGATATATATTGAGGATACCAAGAGATCCTCGGGATACCAAGAGATCCCTAGTGTATATATATTGAGGATACCAAGAGATCCTCGGGATACCCAGAGACCCCAGATTATTATCCCTCTTGTGAGTGGTGTTACCTGGTGATTTATCTTTAAATGTTGTTTCCGTTATTGTACTCTTATTATCATGTATAGACTCTTACTGTAGATTCTCAATTATATTGTTTATCATAACCTGTCACTATTATTGTTATTTACCTCAGTAGGGCCCTGACCTTCCTCGTCACTACCCGACCGAGGTTAGGCTTGGCACTTACTGAGTACCACTGTGGTGTACTCATGCCTCTTCTGCGCATGTTTTTCATGTGCAGATCCAGGTACTTCTTCTCAGGCTTATCATCCTTGAGGGAGGCGACTACTTAGAGACTTCGAGGTACATCTGCCGCGTCCGCAGACCGAGGAGTCCCTTTCCATTCCTTCTTTTAGTATTTTAGCCCTTCTGTACCTTCTGTTCTTATTTGACAAAGTTCCGGAGTTCAAGCTATGTAGTATTTCTCTGTCTTAGCTTGTGATTCATGGGTTTTCGGGTCTTGGATTTAGGTGTCGGTTTGAGAGTTAAATATGGTGTATGCCGAGCAACACATTTAAACATTGGTTATTTCTTATTTCTGTTTTTAAATTGTTTTATTTTCGCAAATTTAGGCTTACCTAGTCGTAGAGACTAGGTGCCGTCACAATGGTTCACGGAGGGCGAACCGGGGTCGTGACAATACTATTTTACAGTATGAAACTGAGCAAAAATTAATGTAGATATTTACACAAGTTCCAGATTTCCTAACCAAATTTTTTTTTCATTGTGCATTCTGAACTGGTTTCATTAGGTGATGTTAATCATCCCTAGTTCTAACCTCTTCCTTTCAAAGCTTTCTCTACTCAGTGCTTTTGTAAAAATATCAGCAATCTGCTTATCAGTAGCACAAAATTCTATAGTGATCAGTCCTTTCTCATAGTTCTCTTATGATGAACCGGGTTCTTAGTCATACTAATAGCACTAGTGTTATCACAAAAAATAGGGATGCAACCAACTTCAATACCAAAATCCATCAACTGCTGTTTGATCCAAAGCAATTGAGCACAGCAGGAGGTAGCAGCAACATACTCAGCTTCAGTAGTAGGTAAGGCCACTGATTTTGCTTTTTAGTGGCCCATGACACCAGACATGAACCAAGAAAGTGTGCCATACCTGAGGTGCTCTTCCTGTCCACAAGGAAATCTGCATAGTCAGCATCAGCATATCGTACTAGATTAAAGTTACTACCTTTTGGATACCAAATGCAAAGGTCAGTAGTGCCTTTCAAGTATCTCAATATTCTCTTGACAGCAGTCAAGTGGGATTCATTTGGATTTGCTTGAAATCGAGCACAAAGTCCTACACTGAAGACAATATCAGGTCTGCTAGCAGTAAGATACAAAAGTGAACCAATCATACCCCTATAAAACTTCTGATCAACAGATGAACCAGGTTCATCTATGTCTAATTTTTTGGTTGTTGCAATAGGAGTGTCTATTTCCTTTGACTTGTCCACTTTAAAACTTCTTAATCAACTCTTTTGCATATTTCTGTTGATGGATCATGGTTCCATTTGAGTTTTGTTTAATTTGTAAGCCTAAGAAGAAGTTAAGCTCACCCATCATACTCATTTCAAATTCACTCCCCATTAATTTAGCAAATTCCTTACTAAGTTTTTCAGTGGTTGCCCCAAAAATTATGTCATCAACATATATTTGTACCATTAGAAGATCCTTACCTTTTTCCCTTAAGAATAGAGTACTATCAATTTTACCTCTCTTGTAGCCATGTTCAAGCAGGAATTTGGATAGTCATTCATACCATGCTCTAGGAGCGTGCTTGAGTCCATAGAGTGCCTTGTCCAGTTTGTATAGATGATCCGGACACTCCTTGCTTTCAAACCCTGGAGGTTGTTTGACAAATACTTCTTCCTTTAAGTAGCCATTTAGGAAAGCACTCTTGACATCCATCTGGTGAAGAGTAAATTCCATGTCTGCCGCAAAGGCTATGAGGAGTCTTATCGCTTCCAATCTTACAATTAGAGCAAAGGTCTCATC
>NW_017677796.1:0-27048 GCF_001879085.1 Nicotiana attenuata
CTGTGCCATCACACAAACTCAGATATCAACCGTCGATCTAACAAGAAAATGCCGCAACACTACCGAAGTATCATTAGTCTAATCACATTACCTTTTTTCCGAGACATATACTTTCGTCAAATCACTTCCAATTAGCAGTATCATTTCCTTGATTACCTGAGGCTACCCGTTACCTAAGAATTTTATGAACTTCCTTTCAAAACTGGACTGAAACCTCGCACACGCAAATCTCAATTCTCCACAACATACCGCGTATACCACGACATCCAAGGGTAGCAAGAAAACCTTTATCTCCCTTCCGAGCCACAGACATCTACTCACTCAAGTAGTCGAGAACTCCCATCAATCCCATCTAGAAGAAAAGAATCATTACATATTCCATGCTTCGCATGCCCATGGAAAATATATACATCTCCAAACCACGGTAAAACTCAACAAGAACTCTCTCCCAATTCCATTTGCACAAGCTAAACTGCCAGGACTGAATCCTTCTATCCAAACCAAGCTAAGCAAGCTGTCAAAACTCAAGAGCTTTGCTGCACAATACCTGTAAGGGCTCATTGTCTCGAACACATACGAAAAATTAATCATATCCTTACCATACCGATTCGGTCTACTATCAAGCTATCCCATCTATCTAATTTCCCTTCTGATTCATCATCAACTTGATATTCCCTCTTGCTGTAGCACCACAGTTCCTCCACCCAGGCTCACTACACGAGACCCAAGCACAAGACCACACTGTCTAAGACCCATAAGCCACTGAATCCTCTCTCAAATATTCCCAGAAATACCACATTCCAAAATACTTTACTCTGAAGAACTTCCTGCGAATCTAAATCCGTTACCTTTACTTTCCAGGTACAGATACATAGAATCCCATAATTAACATAAAAATACCACAAGTCTTGACCTTTTCTAATGAAAACACAGTCTCTAGCCACATACACAACCTTAAGACACCTGATTATTACATGTAGAATCTTGAACACATTAAAATCATTCTCGAGAGTCGTTTACTTCTTATTCAAACTGCAATTCACCTGATCAAACGAACATAACCACCCGTGCCTCAATAGCACTCTGACACCACAGGATATGACTTCATCCCAATACAAACAAACATCTTCCTGCTCCATGCACCGAGCATTCTTTACCAACAACAGCTTAAGACATCCTGTGATTCTCACATATCTACGAAGCACCATATAACCTTTGTCAAAATTTTGCTTCACTCGTGCCATCCTCGGCTCAATTTCCGCAACAAGAACTGATTCGCCATCGTGCCTCAAGCCGGAACCAACATAGCACATAACCGTACAATTAGCTAATCAATAGCAAACTCCCCAACTTGGATCGAAGCCATATATCAGGACACACTCAATAACCCATAATACTTTTACTCTAATGATGCCACAATATCATAGTGAGATTAAACCCAAATCATCCACTAGTGTGAAAACACAGATCATCTAGTACTGTAATCCTCTGCAAACCTCGCATTCATTCCCACATCAGTTGAGTCTACTCTCTTAAGCTACCCGAATTCTCAAATTTCAACACGTACCCTTCAATTACACATGAGATCTTCTAACATACGCATAAGGATCATACCACTTAAGAACACTCCGCAGGAGATAACCCACCTGCTCCGCCTCAATTTAGTAATCCAGCACACCTTCTACCATCATATACATTACATAGTCATTTAGTCTTCCTGAGTCTGAACTCATACCGCCACATGTAATGCACTTCACTCCCAACTAGGAGACACGAAAATATTCTCCACACGCCCATAACTCGGGGCTACACATCAAATCACCATAGGAATCGAACACTTAACAGTTCATCTATTACCCAGCAGGCTTCTTCGTCACTACCAAGTCATACAGATACATCTCGCAGTACTAACATACTCATCACATAGATATCCAACCGCCATTCCGGCTAATAGGGACAATACCGAACATATAAGTTCAAAACACTTGCTCACACAATCAGCACCTCGGTGCTCAAGCCATAGGCAAAGATCCGGCCTCAAGTCCTCCAGACTGGCCCAACATATTCACGAAGATCACATCTTGCCCCTTGATCGGGGAATCACAAACCATCAAGGCACATATAATACTGAGCGCTCGCGTGCGCATACAGACGTGTGGAAGGAATTTCAAGGGTTATATCTCGAGCTGAATCAAGTACGCACGATAAGAATTCCAAGAAAGTGAAGTTTTCCTAAAGGTTCTGCAGCCTCTCGAGGATAAATACAGACGTCTCCGTACCGATCCGCGAGACTCTACTAAACCTGCTCATGACTCGTGAGACCTAGTAACCTAGGCTCTGATACCAACTTGTCACGACCCAATTTCCAAACCCGGTCGTGATGGCGCCTCTCGTGAAGACAAGGCCAGCCAACAGAACACCAATAACTCTTTAATAATTACTTAGCATGAATAAGTCTAAACCATTAATAAAATTCCCATAAGTGCGGAAGAAAAGTGATCAAAACAGGGAACCATCCCAACACAGCCCGACCGGGGTATCACAAGTCATGAGCATCTAGAAGGATTTTTAATACAATTACAAGGCCTGTAATACATGGATTAAAATTTAGAATCAAAAAGAACAAATCCGGTGCCGCAAACGCTGGCGGTCACCTTGCTCAGCTACGGTAGCAAAATCCTCAACCAGCTCAAACCCGATACCGGGTAAACCAATACCTGCATCTGCACGCGAGGTGCAGGGAGTAAAGTGAGTACTCCAACTCAGTGAGTAATAAAGGTAAATAATAACTGAGCATCAAGAAACTACATAAGCAAGCCATCATGCTATATAGAACAGTGCAACCCTTTGAGAAAACCGTGAAATCTTTAGAAATATCTGGGCTCAATTTAAAACCTCTTTTGAAAATATCTTTTACCGACAGTTGAGAAAATGAATGCAAAACAGATAGTGCAAGTCAGCACAAAAGTCAGCCCCTCGGGCACAACACTCCATTAACGAATAACACCAGGGTATCAGGTAAGGAATGCAGAAATAGCATGGAAGCCAATGAAATGAGAGTGCTGAAATGTCATGACAGATAATACAAATAGGAACAAATGCATGAGTGCAATGCAATGCATATGCCGGTACACTCAGGTACCCACTACGGCGTGCAGCCCGAGCCATCCATATATTTAACGTCGACGGCGCTCACTAGGGGTGTGTACAGACTCCGGAGGGGCTCCTACAGCCCAAGCGCAATATCAAGCCATCTCGTGGCATCAACCAGGCTCTCGGCCTCAATATCAAAGTAATCATCCAGGCCCTCGGCCTCAAGATCAATGTAATCAACCAGGCTCTCGGCCTCAAAATCAATATAACACTGCTGCGGCGTGCAGCCCGATCCATGCTCAATCCAGAAATGCACATATAACACTTGGGCAATGTTAAAATAATAGTTCTCAGCTCAAGACGTCAATAAATTATAGTTTAAGTTTTCAAATCTTAGAAAGATGGCTGAGTTTGCGAAACAGTATTTAAAACCTTGGACCGAGATCAAATAATATGCAAAAATAATGCGAAAATGGTGATATCAATCCCTGAAGGATTCAAATAATTGGCACGAAGCCCAAATACGGCAATCAGCCCAAATCATGAAATATCAAATAAGTTTTAGCCAATTACGTGGTAAAATCAATAACCGGGACGGACCAAGTCACAATCCCCAATGGTGCTCTAGCCCACGCTCTCTATCCGGCGTGCAAGTCACCTCAATATAGCACTATGGGTGCAAATCTGAGGTTTCAAACCTTCAGGATATCATTTACAATCATTACTCACCTCGAACCGGCAAAATCTCTAGCTCGCGACGCCTTTGCCCCTCAAATCGGCCTCCACGCGCGTCGAATCTATCCAAAATTAGAGCGAATACATCACAATATGCCAACGGGACAATACCCAATCGAAAAATAGCGAAAATCTCGAAATTAGCAAAACCCGAGCCCCGGGCCCACTTCTCTAAAAATCAGAAAATTCACATCAATGGATTCCTCATCTCGCCACGAGTCTATACATATCAAATTTACCAAAATCCGAGCTCAAATGCTCCCTCAAATCCCAAATTTAAATCTCAAAATCCCAAGCTCTAATTCATCAATTTTTAGGCTTGATTCCATGAATTTCTAGGTTAATTTCACATAATAATCATGTTTTTAACTCAAAAATCTTACCTCCAATAAACTCCGGTCGAAACCCTCTTCAATTGCTCCCAAAAAGCTCTCAAGATGCTCAACAATGGTGGAAAAATATCCCAAGCTCGCGGATGAAAATGATAGTTTACAACCCTGCTGCCCAGGGCATTTTTCGCTTCTGCGGTCCCGTTTACGCTTATGCGGGACCGCTTCTGCGGCCTTCTCTCCGCTTCTGCGGATCCTCTTAAAAATCCAAAAACCGCTTCTGCGGTAAACCTTTCGCTTATGCGGACCCGCCTACGCGGATAATTTTCCGCTTCTGCGAAAAATGCTCGACCTTAGCCCTATCGCACCTGCGACGTCTGCCCCGCTTCTGCGCAACTGCATCTGCGGTTTTCTTTCCGCAGATGCGGAAATACCTGCTGCCGCCAAAAACCTGCAATTCCAAACTTCAAATTTCATTCCGATAGCCATTCGAAATCACCCCGAGGCCCTCGGGACCTCAACCAAAAGTGCCAACCCATCCTAAAACATCATACGAACTTGTTCCAATCATCAAAACACATCAACTAACACCAAAATCATCAAATTACATCGAATTCAAGCCTAAGTTCTTCAAAAACTTCCGAAATACGCATTCGATCAAAAACCCGACCAAAACACCTCTGAATGATCTGAAATTTTGCACACACATCCAAAATCACCTAACGAAGCTACTGCAACTCTCGGAATTCCATTCCGACCCTCGGATCAAAATCTCACCCATCAACCGGAATTCGCCAAAATACTAGCTTCGCCAATTCAAGCCTAATTCTACACCGGACTTCCAAAATAAATTCCGATCACGCTCCTAAGTCACAAATCATCCCCCGAAGCTAACCGAATCACCGGAAATCACATCCGAGCCCTCTAACTCAATAGTCAACATCCGGTTGACTTTTCCAAAATAAACCTTCCTTGAAAAGACTAAGTATCTCATTTCCATCCAGAATCAATCCAAATCAACTCATTCACACAAGACTCGTATAATAACACATAAGGAAACCGAAAATGGGGAAAACGGGGCGGTAACTCACGTGACGAGGGGTCGGGTCGTCACATCGCTAGGCCTACCTCGGGCACAACGAGGTCCCCAAAATTAGGACGCGCTTTATATTTCAGCACTACGTGTTTAAATATTGCAACATTTTTTTTATATATATAATCCTTACTGACTTGTTACCTTTTGTTTTTACTTTTTGTTTATTCCCCTCCCCAAAGGTTAGTTCGTGAACTCTGGCAACGTCATCATATTTTACGAGATCCAGGGGCCCTCCACCTACTCCTCCTCTTAGTCCTGTCAGATACAAAAACAAAGGAAAAAACGGAAGATTCGAACAACTCAACTGAACGGGTAGAGGTCACTCATGGTACTCTGGTCCCCAAGGAAAATGCATCCCAACTAGAACAAAAGTTGTTGAAGTTTAAGGAAGAACTTGATCAAGTCCGGAATCTGGAAAATCTGTCATTCTCCCTCACCACTCCAGAGGTTACTTTCCCAAAAACTCAGAATCATGTACCTCCACAAAACATCCCAAAGCAACAAACCATCCCGCTCCTCACCACCACTGCAATACTTGCCATACCTCAAATGATACCTCACTGCTCATCCCAGAACTCCAGAACTCCATAAATGACCACTGCCACACCCAACATAATACCCCCATCTATATGGAGACTGTGCCACACTCCACCCAGCCCATCTCAAGCACACCCGAGTCCGAGGGTAAGGACTTGCTCATCAGAAATCTGGCAGAAGAGCTTAAGAAGTTGACTAGCAGAATTCAAGGCGTTGAAGGTAGTAAGGGAATTGAGGGGTTAAACTATGAAGATCTTTGCATACAGCCCGATGTCGAACTACCTGAGGGGTACAAACCTCCCAAGTTCGAGATGTTTGATGGTACGGGAGATCCAAGGGTCCACTTGAGAACATCTATGACAAGCTGGTCGGAGTAGGAAGAGACGAGAAAATCCGCATGAAGCTTTTCATGAGGAGCCTGAAGGGAGACGCTTTATCTTGGTACATTAGCCAGGATCCGAAGAAGTGGTCGAGCTGGGTAAGCATGGCGTCTGATTTTATGGACAGATTCAGGTTCAACACGGAGAATGCACAAGATGTGTTCTATATTCAAAACTTGAAGAAGAAACCCACAGAGACCTTCCGTGAGTATGCTACTCGATGGAGATCAGAAGCTGTTAAGGTTAGGCCTGCTTTGGAAGAAGAGCAAATGAACAAATTCTTCGTTCGGGCCCAAGACCCACAGTATTATGAGAGACTTATGCTGATCGAGAATCATAAATTTTCTGATATCATCAAGCTAGGAGAAAGGATCGAGGAAGGCATCAAGAGCGGTATGGTTACGAGCTTTGAAGCCTTGCAGGCTACCAATAAGGCTTTACAATCTGGTGGTACGTCTAAGAAAAGGGACGTAGGTGCTGTAATGGTTGCACAGAGGACCAAATCCCCTATCAAATACCAAACCTATCCAATGCCTCCACCCACATATCAACCCACTCCAAATTACCAAGCACCCTCACCCTCTTACCATACTCCACCACCCATTTATCAGTCAGCTCTACCTCCCGCATATCAGCCCACTTTACCTAAATACTCCCAACCAGCACATGTTTACCAAGCCTACAACACCCAACCATCCCACTATCAATCACCTCCCCCATGTCAAAGCTTCCCTAGACCTCGACCAAATTTCGACCGCAGACCTCCCAAACAGTATACCGCCATTGCTGAAACAATTGACCAGCTGTACGAAAGACTCAAAGCTGCTGGTTATGTCACCCCTATCCCTGCCATAACCCCAGAAAACCTTTCTCAGTGGGTCAATCCAAATAAATCCTGTGCATACCATTCCGGCATGAAAGGACATACCATTGATGAATGCCGCTCTCTGAAGGATAAGATCCAGACTTTGATTGAACACAAGATCATTGTAGCAAAGGAGCCTGCTCCAAATGTCCGCAATAACCCTCTGCTAGACCACAAAGGTGGAGGTGTTCACATGATCGAGATAGAGGATGACTTGGACCCCAAAGGATCAATTGGTTTAATCACAGAAGGCGACGATCCAAAGAAGCCAGTAGTCACCCTCAATCCGATTGTGGTTCAGATTCATCCTTCTGGGGACGCCGAGGTAAACATGTCCATGCCACTCGAGTTTGAAGCACCACCCTCTGCAAAGACGCCAGCACCGATTGAGGTTAAGTTTATGTCACCAGCAAACACACCTACACCCTTTGAAGTTGTAATTTTACCACCTAAGGGGCCTGCTCCGTTCGAGGTAGAGATAGCCACGCCAATTCCAGTGGCAATGTCAGCCATAACATCGTTCCATACAAAGGCTATACCATGGGACTACACAGCCGAAGCCAGAAGAAAGGGGAAGGTCAAGTTCGGGGAAGCCGTTGCAGCACAGGGTATGACAAGAACCAGCAGGGTTTATACCCCAGAACATTTGGCTGATTCAAGCAAGCAGGCCTCTAGTCGGCCAACCATCACTGAAACTGGTGCCGACGATCTCTGGAGAAAGATACAAGCCAAAGAATACTCAGTCATTGATCAGCTGAACAAAACACCGGCACATATTTCTATCTTCGCCTTGCTACAAAGTTTCCATGCACACAAGGATGCCTTGTTAAAAGTGCTAAGTGAGGCATATGTACCAAGTAACATCACCGGCGGAGAGATGGCTAACATGGTAGGTCAGGTGTTGGAAAGTCACAAGATCACTTTTCATGAAGACGAGCTGCCACAGGAGGGATTGAGTCATAACAAGGCATTACACATCACCGTGCAGTGCGAAGATTATTTTATCACCAGGATCTTGGTCGATGGGGGGTCCAGTCTCAACATTTGTCCGTTGGTAACACTCAGGACATTAGGAAAGGGGCTGCATGAGATCAAGGACGGGGCCATCAACGTCAAAGCTTTCGACGGATCCCAAAGGTCTACTATTAGGGAAATTAGCTTGTGTTTGCAAATGGGGCCTACCTGGTTTGATGTTGATTTTCAAGTGATAGACGTGCCAGCATCTTACAATCTGTAGTTGGGACGACCATGGATTCATGTCGCTGGGGCCGTAGCGTCAACACTACACCAGGCAGTGAAGTTTGAGTGGAATTACCAAGAGGTGATCATTCACGACGACGGTAGCAATCCCATATACAGTTGCCAGACCATTCCGGCAATTGGAGGAAGAAGAAGGATAGGCGGGGAAACTAACCACCACATCGAGCGAGTCAACGCCGTTGATAAAGACAAATGGTGGGATAACAACATTGAAAGCATATTGAACTGGAGCGGGTATGAACCGGGCAAGGGACTTGGCAAAAACCTCCGAGGAATCGCTAAGCCCATCAAGCTCAAGAAACATGGCACCACTTTCGAATTAGGATATGAGTATACATGGGAGGAATTCAACCACTGGTCTCCACCATGACGTGGTCCTTACTATCCTTTGGAGCAGCCAATACCCCGTTTGGAGCAGACTTTCCAACCGGCCGAGGTTATCTACGGGTCAGAAGAAGAGGAAACACTGGCAGCAGTGAGGAATTTGTTCCTGGAAGACGATGACATAGATTGTTGTGTCATTTTCGAGGAGGAGGGGGAGGAAGGCCCTTCCATACAAGTTGTAAGAAGAAGAGCATGCCTCAATAACTGGACTATCAGAACCACCAGAGCCTGGCGAGCCTCGGGGTAGCGAGGCTGAACAAGCATCATGCACTATTTTATTTTACTAGTTTACTTTCCTTTCACTTTTTTTTTATTTTTGCAAGAAAGAGCTCCAATGTTCAAAAACAGTTATGGAATTTATCCAAGAATTTCGGTTTTATTATAAATCTTACTCTTATTATTTTCTCTCATCACTTTACTCATACAGCATTACTATTACTTATCTTGATGAACCAACGACTGTGACATGCAACGAGATAACGCAACAAATGGACATAGATTCAGAGGAAGATGACATACCGGAAGAAATTGTTAAAGAGGTTGAGAATTTTGAGAACAGACCTAAGTCCAACCTGGATGAGATGCAGAAAACATCAAAGAAACACGAATCAGCGTTCATTTGTCACCATCAGAAAAGAAAGAATACACAGAGTTTCTAAGAGAATATGAGGACATATTCGCCTGGTCGTACGACGACATGACTGGTATGAGTACATCTATTGTGGCTCACAAACTGCCAACTGATTCGACATGTCCGCCGGTAAAACAGAAGCTCAGAAAGTTCAATCCAGACATGAGTTTGAAAATCAAGGAGGAAGTCACCAAGCAGGTCAAAGACAAAGTTCTCAGGGTAGTAGAATATCCAACATGGTTAGCCAACATTGTGCCCGTACCGAAGAAGGATGGGAAGGTTAGAGTCTGTGTCGACTACCGGGACCTCAACCGGGCCAGTCCAAAAGACGATTTCCCCTTGCCAAGCATACACATCCTGATTGACAATTGCGCCAAGCACGAGCTGCAGTTATTTGTGGACTGTTTCGCTGGTTATCATCAGATCTGGATGGACGAGGAAGATGCTGAGAAAACGGCTTATATTACGCCGTGGGGGATGTACTGCTACAAAATGATGCTGTTTGGGTTAAAGAATGCAGGGGCCACCTATATGAGGGCCATGACTACCATTTTCCATGATATGATACACAAGGAGATTGAAGTATATGTAGATGATGTCATCATCAAGTCCAAGAAAGCCATTGATCACATGGAAGATCTGAGGAAGTTGTTCAATAGACTGAGAAGGTTCAACCTGAAACTGAATCCCGCGAAATGTGTGTTCGGGGTTCCAGTTGGAAAATTGCTTGGGTTTGTTGTGAGTCGCGCGGGGAATAGAGCTGGATCCATCAAAGATCAAAGCCATTCAAGAATTGCCACCGCCAAGGAACAAAAAGGATGTAATGAGTTTCTTGGGGAGACTTAACTACATCAGCCGGTTCATAGCACAATCTACAGTTATCTGTGAGCCAATCTTTAAGATGTTGAAGAAGGACGCCGCCACCGAATGGACTGATGACTGCCAAAAACCTTTCAACAGAATCAAGGAATACTTGTCAACGGCACCAGTCCTTGTCCCGCCTGAACCAGGGAGACCTCTGCTACTCTGCATCGCAGTGCTGGATGGTGCCTTCGGTTGCGTCCTGGGGCAGCATGATGAGACAGAAAAGAAAGAACAGGCCATTTACTACCTCAGCAAAAAGTTCACTCCATATAAGGCCCGGTATTCTCTGTCAGAACGCACCTGTTGTGCTCTAAATTGGGTGGCTCAGAAGCTGAGGCACTACTTCTGTGCCTATACTACATATCTCATATCAAGGATGGATCCTTTGAAATACATCTTTCAGAAGCCCACGCCCACCGGCAAGCTAGCCAAGTGGCAGATCCTGTTGAGTGAATTTGACATTGTCTACGTAACTCAGAAAGCAGTCAAGGGACAGGCACTAGCAGATCACCTGCAGAAAACCCCGTGGATGGAGAATACGAACCCCTGAAAACGTATTTTCCTGACGAAGATGTATCATTCATAGGAGAAGACATTGCAGAATCCTATGACGGTTGGAGAATGTTTTTCGACGGAGCAGCAAATTTCAAAGGAGTCGGCATAGGGGCAGTCCTAGTATCAGAAACTGGTCAGCATTATCCGATGTCTGCCAAACTCAGGTTCCCGTGCACCAACAACATGGCCGAGTACGAAGCCTGTATCTTAGGGCTCAGGATGGCCATCGACATGAACATCCAAGAGTTGCTAGTAATTGGGGATTCAGACCTACTCATACATCAGGTACGGGGAGAATGGGCGACCAAGAATTCCAAGATACTCCCTTATCTGCACCATGTACAGGAGTTGAGTAAGAGGTCCACAAAGACAGAGTTCCAGCATGTTCCCAAAGTCCAGAATGAGTTTGCCGATGCATTGGCTACCCTATCGTCCATGATACAGCATCCAGATACGAACTTCATTGATCCTATTCCTGTGAAAATCCATGATCATCCAGCTTACTGTGCTCATGTCGAAGAAGAAGCAGATGGAAAACCTTGGTTTCACGACATCAAGGAATATTTGGAAAAAGGAGAGTATCCAGGGCTTGCAAATGCTACTCAAAAGCGCACCCTTCCAAGATTGTCCAACAATTTCTTTCACAGCGGAGGAATCCTGTATAGGAGGACTCCGGATTTGGGATTACTAAGGTGTGTTGATGCGAAAGAAGCATCTAAACTACTAGAAGAAATCCATGCTGGGACCTGCGGTCCACATATGAGTGGTTTTGTCTTAGCCAAGAAGATACTTCGGGCTGGTTACTTTTGGATGACTATGGAAACAGATTGCATCCAGTACGTCCGGAAATGCCACCGCTGCCAAATACATGCAGACATGATCAAGGTACCCCCAAACGAGCTTAATGCAACAAGCTCACCATGGCCGTTCACCGCCTGGGGAATGGATGTTATCGGACCAATCGAACCTGCCGCATCAAACGGGCACAGGTTCATCCTAGTAGCAATTGATTATTTCACCAAATGGGTCGAAGCAGCATCTTACAGTGCAGTGACCAAGAAAGTCGTGGCAGACTTTGTCCGCGACCGCATCATTTGTCGATTCGGGATTCCAGAATCAATCATCACTAATAATGGCTCCAACCTCAATAGTGACTTAATGAGAGCTATGTGTAAAACCTTCATGATCAGACACAAGGATTCCACAGCCTACAGGCCCCAGATGAATGGAGCTGTGGAAGCCGCCAACAAGAACATTAAGAAGATACTGAGGAAAATGGCAGAGAAGCATAAGCAGTGGCATGAGAAGCTATCATTTGCTTTATTGGGGTATCGCACCACAGTCCGCACATCAATTGGGGCAACCCCCTATATGCTGGTTTACGGTACAGAGGTTGTCATTCCCGCTGAAGTAGAAATTCCTTCCTTAAGAATCATATAGGAAGCTGAGCTCGACGACGCGGAGTGGGTAAAAAGTCGTTACGAGCAATTAGCCCTTATAGACGAAAAGAGAATGAATGCATTTTGCCACGGTCAGCTTTATTAGAACAGAATGTCCAGAGCTTTCAACAAGAGAGTCAAACCAAGACGGTTCACACCGGCTCAGTTGGTGTTAAAGAAAATTTTCCCGCATCAAGATGAGGCCAAAGGAAAATTCTCTCCCAACTGGCAGGGTCCATACATGGTTCATTGGGTTCTGACAGGAGGAGCCCTTATACTTGCAGAAATGGATGGAGAAGTCTGGCCAAAACCAATCAATTCAGATGCAGTCAAGCGCTACTATGTGTAATTTTCATGCTTTCCTTATATGATGTAATTTGAACTACGTCTGACCTGATTCCCGTTAAAGAGGGGATACGTAGGCAGCCTTATTGGTTTGGTCACAATTCAATAAAATTTTCATTCCCCCCGCAATTGGAAACTGGGGCAGAATTTTGAGGAGGACCCTCAAAATTCCGAAGTAACTTCAGCCAGTCATCACAAGCAACCGTCAGAAGCAGCAGCCCAGTAAACTGGGGTAGAATTTTGAGGAGGACCCTCAAAATTCCGAAGCAAGAGAGGTTGCAATGTCCTGAACCACGTCATAGTGGCCGGCTCATCTAAAAACTATTTCTTAAATATATACTTATGTCATATCTTTAACAAACTCATGCATGTTTAATATCGAAATCTCTTTGTTCAGCAACGCTACCCCTACGATACATACCGTGTCATCAGATCAAAGCCGAACAGGGCAAGCAAAGTCAGCGGGGACACGAACTAACCTTTCCCCTTTACAAAACTCACGATTTTTCTTTGGATGCAGGCACCCAAGTCGCAAAATCATATATTATACACTCATACTGTTCAAGGATACAACTCTCAGAACCGTCACAACTATTCACAGTTGCTATCCGCACACAATGTCCCCAGCAGCCACAACATCACAATTAGCTATCGGCCATCAGCTAAGGAAATTTTATTACTATTCACGTTTTATCTCTTGCATAAGGCTACCATTCTGCCTTCCAAGACTAAGCACTGTCTCCATCTGCATTTCTGCATTGCATAAGGCTACCATTCTTCCTTCCGATACTAAGCACTGTCTCCATCTGCATTTCCTGCATTGCATAAGGCTACCATTCTGCCTTCCGAGGTTAAGCTCTACCTCCATCTGCATAGCTGAAATATCGCCACCTTTATGTCCATCTGCATGGCTGAAATATCGCCACCTCTATTTTACATTTCGCATGGCTGAAATATCGCCACCTTTATTTACATTTCGCATGGCTGAAAGATCGCCACCTCTATTACACTTGCATGGCTGAAAGATCGCCGCTTTTATTTACATATTGCATCGGCTGCAAGATCGCCACCTTTATTTACATCTTGCATCGCCTGAAAGATCGCCACCTACTGCATCTCATAGGCTGAAAGTTCGCCAAACTGTCCAAAGGCGTCATTGTTCGGAGGCACCATTTCCATAGCCCGAGAACATCATGCCATGGCCCGATGACCTCTTTTAATCTCGTGCATATCATTATTCAAAGGCATCATAGTTCAGAGGCATCATTCCCATAGCCCCAGAGCATCATTTCATAGCCTGCGAATCCTTTATTATACGCTTCATGGCCCAGGACATCATGGTCTAAGGACGTCATCTTAACCGTCCAAAGACAGCATTCATGGTCCAACGGGAACTTGCACCATGTTTAAATTTATGCACAATATCGCTTGTATTGTTTATTTGCAGGTAAACCGGCAAGCAACGGCCATCTCGGCAGGAGCATCACGCTCCAGTTCCCGCAGCCCTATTAGGCTTTAACCATCCATCCCAAACCTGAATATCGCGTCCGTTCTTGGAAAACCTCCATCGGCATATTCCGCCGACGGATCCTGAACTACATATGGCTTGATTCCTGTAAGACCAGGGATATGTAGGCAGCTCAGGAACCAGAGCACGGCCAAATCTCTTCAAACCATTTTATTCGGTCAAAATTGGCCATCGTATCTTTATCCGACAATTCTTTCATCCTTCCCGGGTAAAGAGGGATAGATGTTGATACCCAATTTTTTCCCGTATATTCTTCTTATGCCAAATACCTTTCAAATAACATATGTATGCATATATACGTATGCCTAGGTGTTTTATTATTTTTTTAAATCAATTTATTGCCCTATTTTATCAATATAAAATCAATGATTATTCCCCAAATGATCATTTTTGTGATTCATTTATTGTATTTTCATATTTATACCAAAATATAGCTAAGATAATTTTTTGCACATTTTTTACAAATTTATTTAGTATTTTAAAGCTAAATTGCATGTAATCGCAATATTAGCCTATTTTAAGAATTAATTGCGTTTATAATTGTAAAATTGATTCCAGTATTTTTAATTTAATATTTATATATTATTAATTAATTTAGTACCTTTAGTTTGTTTTCAGAAATCATTTTACTATTTTTATAAAATAAAAAGGGAAAAAGTGGCTATTTAAAATCTAGCCCTATTAATTTCAATTTTAGCACCAAAATCGACCACCCCAATTAACCCAATTTCAATCTCAATCGGCCGGCCAATTCCTAAACTACCCGCCATGACCAATTAAATCCAACCCGCTCGGCTCCCCAATAAATCCAGGCCGTTTGATCAAAATGATCAAACGGCACGATCCCTTCTTTCCTTTTTAATTTCCCAAACCCCCCAACCCTAAATCATTCTCACCTAAGACGCCGCCTTTGAATCCCTTCACCCCTCAAACTCTCTCGAACCTTCTCTGAACCTAAATCGTCTCCTACCATCTCCCCCACCGTGAAACCACCGGAATCCATGCTTCTCCAGGCTGTGGGAGTCTTACTTCACCTCCCTATTGCTCCTATGTGCTTGATACCTGAGATTTGAGGCCTGACTTCGAAGGTTTCATCCAGACCTCTATCGATTCAAGTCTGTGGTCATCTCCGGCTTTGCTCCGGCGTACTATAGTTGTTCGAGCCTGGTTCTAACCTCCCCGACTCAGATCGATGACCTCTCAAAGCCTTTCTCATTTCTAGGTTTCTTCTGAAACTAACCTTTGAGGTTTTCTCCAAATTCGTTATATATCTGTGCTCTCCTTGAGTTTTTCAAACAATTTCCCTAACTTTTCTTTCGAAAATTACTCTTTTTTAAGTCTTTCTTTCCGATCTAGGGTTTTCTGAAAAAAATGTTTAAGTGTTTCACTGACTTTCTTTTTCTTTTGTGTATTTACCTCTACTGTGGCTCCTATATTTTTATCTACACACGTTCTTGTATGTTTTCCTATTGTGATCTGCTTTCTTGTATGTTCTTCTACTGAGTTTTTTATAACTCCGTTCTTGTATGTTCCTTTTTACTGTGTTCTATATGCTCCATGCTTGTATGTTTTTCTACCATGTTTTCCATACAATGTTCTCGTATTTTCTTCTACTATGTTCTGCTATGTTTTGCCTACAACATTCTTTTTACTGTGTTCTTAAGGTTTTGTTATTTTTCTTCTACTTAACCTTGTTTGAATTCTCCTGAAAAGATCCTCTTTAGCATGCTTCTTCTATTGTTCTTATCGGTATTTGCCATTATGTTCTTTGAATCCTTCTACTGTGATTGCATGTACTTTGCTTCATGTTTTCTCATGAGTTCTGTCGCTGAAGAAGCCTGTTCTTTTTCCTGAAACTTCTAAACATGATTCGATTCAATTCCTGCCTCTCATCTCTGCTTATGGTTTGCTTGAACTAGGGTTTTATTTCGAAACCCCTAATTCTTTTCATATTGACTTTCGAGTCTTAAATTGAGTTTGGACTTCTTTGTTTTCATATGACTCCGACCTTTTTGCTAAACTCTTCTATACTGGATTTTCTACTGATTTTTACAATGACCTACAGTCTTCTTTCATTCTTAACGTGTTTGTATGCTCTTTATATATGATGAATTTCCCTCAATGGTTGTCGAATTTTCATTAGTTCAAGCATCCTTCTGAATATGCCTGATTTGATTTCTTTCCATTGTTTACTGATTTTTCTCTGTTTACTCGACCTAAGTAAAACCCTTTTCCATCTTTCTAACTTGTTCATTCATACAAAATCTCGGACCCTTTTGATTTACTGGTTGTTAATTTGATTTCCTTACCTTATTTGCACAAACCGTGTATTGTCAAAACCTCGTCCTTAAATAAACTTTTATGTACTCACCCCTAATTGCCTACTTTGCACAAGTGTTTTGATTAATTTCTTTCCTTAATTGGTTTATACCCGTTTGAATCTGAATCCCTTAATTAAAGGGATCTTGTGTAATTGATTGACAAATCAGTTCTTCAATTATTTTTATTATTATTTCCTGCTGACTTTTACACTATAAATCAACGATTCTTTAATAACACACAACAGACAACGATTAACAATCCTCGACTACTACTTTTCAATCTCTTCTGACTCTTACTAAGACTCTTCTTCTTGTCTATTCTGTGGATTTACAGACTACTGCCTTTCTCTTTTGTTTTTTCCATTTGAAACTGGTATGTTCTAATTTAATTTTCAGCAACCACAATGTGTTTACTTTACAACTTTCTACATCTAAATGTTACTTTATTACTTCTGTAGATTTAAATACTATAAACTAGCATGTTGTTTTCTTTTGCTTGTTTCTGTTATGAACCCCTCCTCCCTATTCCCTTTGTGTGCTTTGAGTTACAGTTTAAAACATGGCAATATGCAAGTTATTGTCTATGGATTAAACTTGATCCCTTAGGGGATCCTGACCTCTAAACAATGTGTTCCAGTAGGCTTATGGGTGTGCCAGCATCTCCCATTGTTGGGTTATGCCCACTAGCCTGCTCTTTACTTCTTGCAACTCCCCATTCCCTATACCTCTATGTGTACCAATGTGAACTGTTTCCCTTTCCCCTTTCAGAATCCTGCACTTGCACTCTCTCTTAGTTCCTAGGTTCTGCCCCCCTCTTGTGAGCCTTGCCTTGGGACCTTGAGTTCCCTCTGAACTTGGACACCTGAGGGCTGGCCCTTCCACACTGCACTTTGGCTTAATATGGTGATGTATTTGGGGTGTAAGCACTGCCCGGAGTTCATGTGAGGCTCTTAAGGAACTCTGACACACCCCAAATGAGAGAAAGGCTTTGAAATCTGATCTTTGGAGTTGGTTTACTTCATACTTCAGACAGGAAGTCTGAATCAGGCTCTCCTTGGTTGTAATTTTCAATTTCTGATGTATTTTCTTTATTTTCTTTGGACTGTAATAACTTTGTAATAAACTTTCGGGGATGGTTAGTGAAAAGGGAGAGGTAACCATGCATGTAAAAAGGGTAGATAACTTGTCTATAGGAATCTCAAATTTCAACATTTTTCATATAGCTAACATGCCTATAAGATTTCTGCATTTTTCATATAGCTACCATGCCTATAAGATTTCTGCATTTTTCATATAGCTACCATGCCTATAAGATTTCTGCATTTTTTATGTAGTTTCCATGCCTATAAGATTTTTTGCGTTTTTCATTTAGTTACCATGTCTATAAGAACTTCAGCATTCTCATTTAGATGCCATGACTATAGGGATCCTGCACTTTCATGTAGATATTATGTCTATAGCTTCTGCACACGCATGTAGAAAATATGCCTATAGGTCCCTTCTGATTCTTGCATACCCGCTTTTCACTAGGCAAACTTGTCTATAGGTCCTAATAACCAAAAAAATATAATCAAATGTCACGTTCGTAATAAAATGTAACACCTAGATGTCATGTTGTAGGTTTTCTGCATTTTTTTCATATCTATAAAAGTGTTTAAAATCAACCACGCGTAGAAAGCATGCCTATAGGAACTATCAACCAAGTCTGAAATATTTTCACTCGCTTATGAGTCTAAAACCAGTAATAATGCTTGCAGAACCTGTAACTTTTGCTAAAGTTTGCTTTTTTTAATAATCTGGTAACCCCTCTTAATCAGTATGTATTCAATCTATTTCATTCTTTTCTGAAATCAGTAGATATCATGTCTATAGGAGCTCTTTGTCACGCCCCGAACCTGGGCCTGGACGTAACACGGCACTCGGTGCCTGACTACATGTGACCGAGCGAACCAACTGGCTGGCTGAATCAACATGTGGTATCATAACATACTGAATGCGAAAGATAAACTAACATATGCTGATATATTGAAAGTCTGGACGTTATAAATCAAAGTGCGGAAATACCAATACAATTCTGAAACATATTTGCAATCAACATGGCTTAACATGAAAAGTCTGAGACTCTGTCTAACTGTTACTCTAGTCTATGAAGCCTCTATTAAAGTACTGAAAGCACTAACTATCTGTAAATACTGAAAGGCTATAAAGTAATGATAATGCCCCGAAAGAACTGGAGATCACCAAATAGCTGGTACGAGAGTCCTAGCGCTCTGAATCATCAACCTGTAAATCATTACCTGCATTGTGAGATGAGGCCCCGAGCAAAAGGGACGTCAGTACATTTAAATTGTACTGGTATGTAAAGCAACTGAAAGAAAGAATTATAAATGCTGAAACTGAAACTAAGCTGATAACTGAAATGATAACTATTGAAACTGAAACTGAAGTGAGAACTGGTAACTGAACTGATAACTGAAAAGATAACTGATAATTGATAACTGAAAAGATAACTGATAACTGATAACTGATAACTGAAAAGATAACTGATAACTGATAAATGAACTGATAACTGAAAAAGATAACTGATAACTGATAACTGAACTGATAGCTGAAAAGATAGCTGATAACTGATAACTGAAAAGATAACTGATAACTGAACTGAATAAAGGAAGTAAGGATATGAATACTCCCTCTTCTGAATGATGAACAACCTGTTTATATGAATAAGCTACGGCCTCGGGCCCAATATATATGTGCACAAGCTACGGCCTCAGGCCCAAGTATACGTATACATAACTACGGGCTCAGGCCCAAAAATGCATAAAGCATAAACTACAGCCTCAGGCCCAAACATGCATAAAGCATAAACTACGGCCTCAAGCCCAAATATAGGTGTTCAACATTCAGGAACTGAGAATCAAACTCCAATACATGATAATAAAATACTGAATCACACTGAGTTACATGATACTAGAATACTGGATCACACTGAGTTACATGATACTAGAATACTGGATAGGACTAGACCAAGACATGTATTCTTGAACTGATTATGAATACTAAAACTTCAATTGTTTATGACATGCTGAGTAAGCTATACTGAGACTCAGGGACATCAAACCCAAGTCTATATTGAATACGAACTGAGCTCACAATGTTCAGAATGAAAGTCATGAACGAGTTATGAACCTAGAGAATAGAAGTTCTACAACTATTCAAGGAACTAGGCTTAACTATATTTCTGAGGCAATTGATAACGTGGTAAAAGAAACGTAATGTAGGGAGAATCATTAACATTCCCAAACATAGAGAGTTAGCCTTACATACCTTAACTTCCTGCTCTTGAGCGTAATACAACATTCGCCAACCCTTTCAACTTCAATCTATATCAATACAAGTCAAAGGGATTCCATATTAGCAATAATTCTCATGTTTTGGTCACTTAGCATTTTCTCAAACACTTGGTGGCATAAAGCTTCATAGTCCTTATTAAGGGTGTTTCTACACCCAACAAGCCATTCTCTTGATCCTAGATAAATTCTAAAATCTCAAATGGTTATATTCAATATTATTCTTTATCACCCATAAGGTAATCAACACCCATAACCAGTAATAACCAATCAACAACCCAAACCTATCACCGTTCATACTTTTCTATCACACCCATCAACTCATATCTTATGAAATAGAGTCTATAATCATTAATTCAATGCTAGAATTAATTAGAGGGTGAAGACATTACCTTTTTGAAATTCAATACCCTTGAACTCGAGTTCTAGGGTTCCTTCTCTCAACAACGACGTCCCAATCGAATATCTAATGATATGGAGGGTTTACCCATGTTAATAAGATGTTGGAAAATTTAAATTAACTTAGAATCACCATTAAAACTTACCTTGGGTGGTGGAAGGACCCTTAAGGAGTTAGGTTTTTGAGAGTTCTCCTTTGTAGAGCAAGTTTTTATGTTTTGGGGATGTGGGGGACGAAGTAGAACCTTAAAATAACCCCCCCACTAGCGCTCCCACGCACCTGGAGGCCCAACCCGCGCTACTGGCCGTGCTAAATGGCCAGAACGAAACCCCATTAGCGCGGGCGCGCTAGTCTCGCGCTAGTGGGCGCGCATATGGCATAGTGTTCTGTAAAATGCACATAACTTTTTGCACAGATATCCGTTCGGGCTCCATAATATATCGTTGGAAATCTATTTCAAAGGCTTACAACTTTCATGCTTTGAGTTTTCTGGAGTTCCTTACACATTTTCACTAAACACTGATGAAATACAGACCTTTTGCAAACTTAGTCGATTTTGTCAAATCTTATGCACCTCACTTTCCATCTTGATTTTGAAACAACTATTTTCACCCATAATCATCTCGATGGGACTTCACATGTTCAAAATACAACCTTACTACTCCTTTAACTCATTCATACCTAAGTCGAATTTACGGGGTGTTACACTCTTGTCCCACACCTAGGCAAGCCTTAGGGTAAAGTTTTTAAACTGCATCAGTATTTATCAATTACGACCAGCAGGCAAGCCTAATTCGGACTTCTTATCTGGAAATATGTGATAAATCAGCCTGCCCCAGCTTTTAAGTTTTAATCAGACCCTTAAACAGTACGTGTAAGACATGCGAAACTATGTGCTTTTCTTTGCTTAAAGTAGGTCTGTTTGAGCCTTTTGTTTGTTTATATGCTTCTCCCCCCAACTTGCTATATGTTTTCTTGTTTGTCGCCTTAGCATTTTTACCTTTTGAAACCACAAATAAGCCCAATACCTCCTCCCTTTAGGATTAGTAGTCCCAAGTACCTCCGGCACTGATTGGATTGGGGCGGGTAATAGCATGCAATAAGTAAACGAGACCATTCCGCGCTTTAATACCTTAAAGGGGTGGGAAAGGGTAGATATGGATATGATGACCACGCGATAACATCACGCGTAAGAGTGATTACCGGATGTTGTGTGGGGTGATCCATATTATTAATAAACCTAGGACCCCCTTCCCTTTGTTTCTTTGTTTCTTTTTAAATCTTTTAAAACGTTTCTTTTAAGAAAATCAACTCTCTTTAATGCTTTCCAACTTTGTTTATTTCTAACCTTTATGTGAAAAATCCCCTCTTATTTGAAGTCCTACTTGTCTATATATTATTTGTACCTTAAGTCACAACAATTGCTTGGCCGGGAACCACACTAGTGGATTCTGAGGGGTGCCTAACACCTTCCCCTTGGAATAATTTCAAGCCCTTACCCTATCTTTGGTTATCCAAACTCAAACCCTTCTTAGTATCCTAATGCACTTATATCATTAGGTGGAGACTCTTCAATTCTCTTAAACCCAATTCCCAAAAGGGAACGAGTTGTCCTTCCAAATGTCATAAACCCGATTTCGCGAGAAAAAGGGGGGCTCGACAATTTGCGCTAGTGAAAAGTAGAGAAGTGCTTAATTGAAAAGAGGGCTATGTGCATATGGTTTGTGGCAAGTGAATTGGTTGAGATGAATATGTGCTTGAATTGTGAATGTAGTGTATTAAAGTGCTTAGGAGGGTTAGTCGCTATCTCTAAATGTATCATACCCGTCCCTTAGCCTACATTACAACCTTAAAGTCCTAATTGATCCTAGACTTGGCTAACTTAAATTAGTAGAGATATACACTACAGGCAAGCTTATGGTACGACCACGGGATGCATATGAACTCTTTGTGAGAGTGAGCGAATTTTGTTCAAATTGTGAGATGTCCTTAATCTATATTCAAAAGTATATTTGAATGTGTGGACTATCTATATTCACTCTTTTGTTTGTTGGTAAGAGCACATGATCTCATGAATGATTGGTGATGTTGTAAACTTTCATGTTGGGTAAGTGCATGAGTTGAGGGTGCTTAGTGGTTGCAAGTCGGTTCTTGAGGTTGGGTGGTGATAAATAGGTTGTCGGAATTGATTGAATTGAAGGGTTATACTTGGGCTTGCTTAAACGGGAAGAATGTGAATTTTTGTGTGTTCATGCTTGTGTGCCGGTATTGATCGTAGTCAAGGGTATAGTGTGTGGTTAAAAGTTAAGGTGCTCCTCTATAATTGAGACTTGTACGTAGTTGGGGGTCTATTAGATAGTCCCAGACGAGCAAGAGTCTAAGTGTGGGGTGTTGATGTTTAGCTTAAAGTATATATATTTCTATGTATATCGCCTCATATTTTACTTTTGTTTCGTGAATTTGGGATGTTAAATGTGTTGATCTATGTTAATTTGATGTGTTTTTTATGTGTAGGAATGATTCGGGAGCAATTGGGGGCGAAACGCGCAAGATTTGAGCCAAAACGGAAGCCCTACCTGTGGTGCCAAAAACAGTAGCTAAAAATATTGGGGCGCCGTGGAGGGCGCCTGGCGCCGGGCTGGGCGCCGGTGATGCGGATTTTGTCCTATTTTGCCCGGGACACGGTTTATTCGGCCCTAGACCTATCCAACACGTATAAAAGCAAGACTAAACATATTTTTTGAGGGAGGACGCCACTTTAGAGAGATATAACATACTTTGGAGGAGAATCCACGTGAGGGAACACACACCACGCTTGGAGGAGGCTTTCAACTAGTTTTTCTTCTCTTCTCTTCCTTTAATTTCATAGTTTATTAGTTCTAGAGTTGTTGGATGCTACATGAACGTTGTAGTTTGAAGCTTGAATTGTTCTTATTATTTTATCATATTGGTTTATTTTTTCAATCTTGCGCTTAATTATTTGATTGCTTGATCACCAATTGAATACTATCTACGAATCTAGGATTGAACTCGGGAGAGGGAATTCTAGATTGCATATAAGATTGAGTAGAGCAAGATCTTAACTCTTAGGGGGAGCGGATTTGCGGTTAGGATAGGAATATACCTAATCGCCTTGCTTGGTTATTATACGGGAATTATAAATGCGTTCTTGTTAATCCTAATTCCATAGGATTATAGGCGTTAGGTTAGCTTGAATAGGCGAGTTGTACTTCAGGAGAAGGCTACGAGCAATATTAACCCTGTCAACCAATAAACCAGATAAATTAATTAAACGAATTAGGTGGAAAACTCAACGGGATTGTTAGCCAACCCATAGCTCTAGAATATTCACTGACATTGAATTCGTCTCTATAATTCACCAACTTGTTTTCTTTAATCTCTTAGTTTACTGCTCTAGATTATCTTTAGTTAAATATTCATACGTTAGGATCCGCTTGAATAGATTAATTGTTTGGTTTAATTTAATTGATAGTTAATCACAAGTCCCTGTGGGTAATATCTGGACTTACAATCCTATATTACTTGTCGATCACGTATACTTGCGTGTGCATTAGGGAGCAACAGTTAGTCAGAATAATAAAATAGCGAGGCAATTCAGATGAAAAGTGAGAAAGAAAGTGATGGATGTATATTCTCTTGTCAATGATTGATGCGTTACAAATGGTTGGGATCCCCTTTATATAGTAGGGGAATCCTAAATAAGGTACACTTCTAATTATAGTAGGGAATCTTATTATACAGCTGTCTAACTGCCTAGTACAAATTCGTTCCGGAATTTATGTCGTGATCTTAGGGTCACTGCGTGAATCTCGCTCTTTCTGCTATGAAACCATAACGGTATTATCCGAGGGTGGTCATACTTGGCCTCGGTGTTCATCGAGCACTTCGATTTCGAGTCTTGTACTCTGCCATCAGCCCGGTCTATTTCGAGCTTGTTCTCGAAGTGACCCCTCGAGCCTATGGAATAGGACATACCTGATTTCGACCGTATACAATATTATTATTATTATTATTATTATTATTATTATTATTATTATTATTATTATTATTATTATTATTATTATTATTATTATTATTAGGAAATACATAAATGGCCCCTCCAAGTTATCCACAACGGTCATTCGAACACCTCAACAGACCTATTTATCAAGTAGAGGTCTCAAGTTATTTTTCAGTGTATCACTTAAACCCTTCAAAGTGACATGGCAAAATGTGTGTACTACACTCGCCTTGCAGCAAGTGAAGCCTTTCAAAATTATGTTTATTTCTTTTTTTTTTAATTTAACTGGTAGAGCCCACTTTTCCTCACTCTTTCTTCTCCAAATCATCCTACCTTCTGCCCAAACAAACCCATCTGCAATTCTGTATCCCCTATTCCCTTTTCCCCATATCATCCTCCCTTCAAACTCCCGTCAGACCCCTTCCACTTCACCTTTCCAGTTCCCACCTTCTTCTCCGACACACCCTACACCCAAAACTTATCCTATCCATATTCAAAAATTAAATCTAAAATTTTTCTTAAAATGAATAAAAATATTAAAAAATATAGAATAGCCAAGCGAATAACCTAGTCACCCAAGAACCTCGCCGAAAATTCTCATCCTGTGGCCTCTCTCGCTGGAAAAGCTCATCGCTGGAAAAATTTGAAAGAATCGACTCTATTGGAATCTTTAATTCTAAAGTTGATCATAAGAGAGAAAATAAATAAGAATAAGATCATCGAAATATCTTCCAACCACCGTCGACTCCGGCCATCTCTTTCTTTTATGGTGGTCTCCAAGTTTTTGTCATGGACTCATGGTCATCAGCCTTTCTCGTGAGAGGCAACGAGACAGAAGGGGTTGGTCGGAAGGGGTCTTCTTTGACATCGAAAGATGAAGTTGGAGGTGTGGGGGGGGGGGGGGAGGAGGAGAAAGGGACCCTGGAGAAGGGTTTTTTTTCTTCTTAGTTTTTTCTCTTTAAATTTATTTTTTTTTTTGGTTAATTTGTGTTAAGTTTTAATTACAAATTACACGTGTCGTTCATTGATTGGCTCATTTGGCAAGTGTAACTCACGCATCTGGTATGCTGTACCGAGGTGTCTATTTGATTTACTTAACAGACACTTGAAGTGTCTACTTGATAAATAGGTCTGTTGAGGTGTTCAAATGACCGTTGTGGACAACTTGGAGGGGCCATTTATGTATTTCGCCTTATTATTATTATTATTATTTAGTGTAGACTTATTAATAAATTTTACTATAATAGAATTAATATTATAATTAACACACTTGATACTAATTCTATTGTAACTACCCAATGTACATTACCAGTTCCATCGCAATATCAATATGAGTTACTTATTGTATTCACTATTATAAATATTGAAGCACAACTCTTCTATCACATGACTTTTTCCTCTACCAAGAATTAATGACATCTTCTTCTTTTTTAAAAATGGTATGCAAAACATTATGTGGAAAAAAAAAAACTTTAACTAAATTTTCTCAAATTTACTATGCTTTTCAGTGTGATTGCAGTATGATATATGGGTATAATGATTACATAAAGTAAATTATCAAGCGACCTTCAACTAGTTTTTCTTGCTCAAATATCTCCCTTTTATTGATGTCTTCAAAATTCAAAAACACATTTACTCACTATATATTTTTTTTTTTACTTCGTTCTCTCTTTTTCTTTAGACACCCCTATAATCTTTTTACACACGAAAATAATTGGTAATCGACTAAAATTATAATAATTAGCTATAATATCTATA
The DNA here is from genome assembly GCF_001879085.1 of Nicotiana attenuata. Lineage (NCBI taxonomy): Eukaryota > Viridiplantae > Streptophyta > Magnoliopsida > Solanales > Solanaceae > Nicotiana > Nicotiana attenuata. Next base: position 25,892 of record NW_017677796.1, read on the forward strand.
TCTATATATATATTAAAGGAAGAAAGTTACCATATATAATTGACATTATGGTTAAGCCAAGTGGCAAGCTAATAAATGTCAATAATATATGGTAACTTTATTCTATATTTGACTATTTTAATTAAATAAAAATATTATATATATATATATATATATGGAATTTAAATTAAAGGATATTTTTGAATTTATAGATAAAGTTCTAAAGTTGTTTAAATTAAAAATAAAATTTATCTTTTTTTTATCATGTTATCATACTTAATTCGGTTAATGATCATATGCAATCATGTTAGGAACTTTTGTTATTTTTTTTAATTATTTAAATACTACTTCACCTCTAGCAAAAAAAAAAAAAAAAAAAATTTCCATATAACTATAAAACTCTTTCACATTTAAAATCCTATAAGTATAGTTCTTTGAAACATTGTAGCTAGATTTGAATAAAAAGAAATTCTTTTAAAATAAATGTAATATATAGGGTACACATCTATATTTATCTAAATAACAAAAAAGAGTTTACAAAACCAAATAAAAGTTTACTTATATATATAATAAAGTAAACATACATGCTGGAGAAAGAAACATCACAAAATCAGTCAATATTAAAAAAAAGTTATTTCTTTTTTCTTCTTGAAGAATATTGTCACGACCCAATTTTCGAACCCGGTCGTGATGGCGCCTCTCGTGAAGACAAGGCCAGCCAGACCAATACAGAACACCTCTTTTAAGCAGTTATTTACCATTAAGCAATCATGAAGCATGATTTAATAACAATAAATTCGCGGAAACATAGATAATAATAGTAGAACCATCCCGATACAGCCCGAACCGGGGTGTCACAAGTCACGAGCATCTATTAAAGTATGAATACAACTACGAAGTGTGAAATATACAAAATAGGACTGATAAACAAAAGGAAGAAATGCGGTGCTGCGAACGCTGGCAGTCACCTCGCTAAACTCCGATAACTAAGCCTCTGATCAGCTCAAAACCCGCTACCGGGAAACGAAATACCTGCATTGCACGCGAGGTGCAGGGAGTAAAGTGAGTACTCCAACCCAGTAAGTAATAAGAGTAAATAAAGACTGAGCAGTAGGAAACAATGAATCCACATTCACGTTAGGCTCAATAACAACAACAGGCTTTCAAATCATAATACG
>NW_017677797.1:0-3568 GCF_001879085.1 Nicotiana attenuata
TATATATATTACATATATATAAGCCATATTCGATATAATATTACCTAATACGCTTATACTTAGTGCATAGTACAGCGTAACTATATATATATATATATATATTACATATATATAAGCCATATTCGATATAATATTACCTAATACGCTTATACTTAGTGCATAGTACATCGTAACTATATATAAGCTATATTCGATATAATATTACCTAATACGCTTATACTTAGTGCATAGTACAGCGTAAGTATATATATTATACATATATATATAAGCTATATTGATATAATATTACCTAATACGCTTATACTTAGTTCATAGCATGTTAGACTATATTTTAGTCTATTCATCCCTTGTGTTACAAAAGTGTTAACGGCTTATATTTATATTATTTAGATAGTAAATACAAAAATAATTTTTAATTTTGACCATTGTTGACCTGAAAAGAGACCAACTTTGGTCGCTAATTATACTTAAATTTAAATTAGCGACCAAAGCTGGTCGCTAAATTTAAATCAGATTTATTTATATTTTATATAATATTTAAAATAATAATATAATTGTTAAACGGGTCCCATATTAGCAACCAAAGTTGGTCTCTATTTTATAAGAGACCAACTTTGGTCGCTAACTTTGAATTATATTTATTTATATTTTATAATTTTTTTAAATAATAATATAATTATTAAAATTTAATATGTGGGTCCCACTATAGCGACCAACGCTGGTCGCTAATCTCAGTATTTCTTTGACCAAGCAAGTCTGACCAGTCCGGTCAACATTTTGACGAAATTATTAACCAAATAGCGACCAACTTTGGTCGCTAATGTATTTAAAATAATTATTTTATTATTTTCTCCAATTTAGAGACCAACGTTGGTCGCTTTTCTTGACAGACCAACTTTGGTCGTTTTTTTCCGGAATTCTAGTAGTGTCTATAAGGGATCGTTTGGTAGGATGTATTAAATAAAATAATACATGCGTTAGTTTTGTGTATTAATAATATCTTGTTTGGTACACTTTTTGAACATATGCATTAATAGTGCAAGCACTAGTTATACACCCTATTTGGTATTATCCTATGCATATAACTAATGCATAGGAAACTAGAGGTATTAATAGGGGTGGGCGTTCGGGAAGTTCGGATTGAATATGAAATTGCGGTATGGATTTTTGGTTTTCAAATTGAAGAAATTACAATCCAAATCCAATCCAAATAATTTCGGATTGGATCGGATTTTTTAAGTTCGGTGTCGGATTAATCGGATTGATTTTTTCGGATTTTCGGTTTTGACTTTTAAGCCAATAATTTGAGCTTATAGAAAACATTCGACATAAAAATAATAATTTAAATGAAGTAGAAAGATAAAGGAAGACGAAATTAGAAAATATATACTATTAACAAGGATGTAGATCCACAATTGCTTTTGCCAAATGCTTGTGTATATCCCAATAACAAGGATATAGATGCACTCATGAACAGTTCTTCGTCCATTTTCCTTTCTCATAGTGAAGCTTATTAATTGACAAAAATGTAAAGACCAAAGACTTTTCGTGTGATGACCCGACCCGTCGTCCCATGTATTACAACTCTGTTTCCCCCATTTACTGCTTCTTCATGTTTCATTATCAGCAACGAGTGAGTTATAGTTGAATTGAATTGGCTTGGATAGGAAATGAGACACTTAGTCTCTTTAAGGAAGGCTTAAGTTGGAAAGGTCAACCGGACGTTGACTTATGAGTTAGAAGGCTCGGATGTGATTTCCGGTGATTCGGTTAGCTTCGGGGGATGATTTGTGACTTAGAAGTGCGGTCGGAATTGATTTTGGTGGCCCGGTGTAGAATTAGGCTTGAATTGGCGAAGTTAGTATTTTGGCGAATTCCGGTTGGTAGGTGAGATTTTGATCCGAGGGTCGGAATGGAATTCCGAGAGTTGCTGTAGCTTCGATATGTGATTTGCGATGTGTGTGCAAAATTTCAGGTCATTCGGACGTTGTTTGGTTGGGTTTTTTATCGAATGCGTAATTCGGAAGTTTTTAAGAAACTTAGGTTTGAATCCGATGTGATTTGATGGTTTTAGCGTTGTTTGAAGTGTTTTGAGGATTGGAACAAGTTTGAATAAGGTATTAGGATGTGTTGGTATTTTTGGTTGAGGTCCCGGGGGCCTCGGGGTGAATTCAAGTGATTAAACGAGAGTTTTTAAAGTTTGCTTCAGGTCTGTTGCTGCTGTCATCTGATATTTCCGCTTCTGCGGAAACGGACCGCAGAAGCGGTTCCGCAGAAGCGGGTGAACGATCGCAGAAGCGGTCCTTGAGGGCTTGGCAATTTCCGCAGAAGCGAGAGGCAGTCCGCAAAAGCGGACATCGCAGGAGCGGTTTGCGACCACAGAAGCGGTCCTGGGGATTTTAAGTTAGATCGCAGAAGCGGTTATTTTGACGCAGAAGCGGGAACCGCAGGTGCGGTATCCCAACCGCAGAAGCGGAGACCTGGCTGGGTTTAAGTGAACAGTGTTTTCACGATTTTGAAAGAGAAGAAACATTTTGGACTTCGGACTAAGGAGATTTTGGGCGATTTTTGAAGAGGGTTTCGAGGGCTATCATCAGGTATGGATTCTTGGACTTAGATTATGATATTATTGTGTATAAACATGGATTAACACTGAAAACCCAAGGAATTAAAGGGTAAAAATGGAGGTTAGGGCTTGAAACTTAAGAAAGTTAAACTAGGGATTTGAGTGGTCAAATGGACTCCGATTTTGGTGAATTTTATATGTATAGACTCGTGGCGAGACGAGGAATCCGGTGATATGAATTTCGTAATTTTTCGAGAAGCGGGCCCGGGGCTCGGGTTTTGCTAGTTTCGAGATTCTTGCTAATTTTCGATTGTTTTCGATTGGGTATTGTTCCCTTAGCATATTGTGATGTATTCGCTCTGATTTTGGTTAGATTCGACGTGCGTAGAGGCCGATTCGAGGGGCAAAGGCGTCGCGAGCTAGGGATTTCGCCGGTTCGAGGTGAGTAATACTTGTAAATGATATCCTGAGGGTTTGAAACCCCGGGTTTGCACATCATAGTGCTGTATTGAGGTGACTTCACGCCGGATAGCGAGCGTGGGGTAGAGCACCGTTGGGGATTGTGACTTGGTCCGTCCCGATTGATGAAATTACTACGTATTTGACTGAAACTACTTGTTATCATCATGATTTGGGCTGATTGCCATGTTTTGGGCTTCGTGTCGATTATTTGAATCCTTCAGGGATTGATATCACTGATTTTGCATTACTTTGCATTTTATTTGACCTGGTCTAGGGTTTTAATCTGTTTTGCTAAATTCAGCCTATTTTTCATGATTTTGAAAACTTTAAATGATATTTTACTGACGTTTTGAGCTGAGAACTGCTATTTTATTATTGCCCAAGGGGCTTATGTGCATTTCTGGACTGAGCATGGATCGGGCTGCGCGCCGCAGCAGTGTTATAGTGATTTCTGGATATATGGATGGCTCGGGCTGCATGCCGCAGCGGTGTTATATTGATATTGCGCTTGGGCTGTAGGAGCCCCTCCGGAGTCTGAAC
>NW_017677797.1:5049-27047 GCF_001879085.1 Nicotiana attenuata
AGGTATGCTGGCGGATCAGTCCGGTTGCAGAATTGAGCCGAGGATGGCACGAGTAAAGCAAAATTATGACAAAGGTTATATGGTGCTTCGTAGATGTGTGGAAATAATAGAAATGTCTAGAGTTGTTGTTGGTAAAGAATGCTCGGTGCATAGAGCAGGAAGTTGCTTGGTTGTATTGGGATAAGGGTCTCATTTTACGGTATCGGAGTGTCAATAAAGCACGAGTGGTTCTGTTCGTTAAATCAGGTAAATTGCAGATGAATAAGAGTGAATGACTCTCGAGAATGGTTTTAATGTGTTCAAGAATCTACATGTAACACTCAGGTGTTTTAAGGTGGTGTATGTGACTAAAGACAGTGTTTCAATAGAAAATGTCAAGACTTGTGGTATTTTGATGTTGATCATGGGATCCTATGTGTCGGTACCTGGAAAGTAAAGGAAGCGAATTTAGACTCGCAGAAAGTTCTTCAGAGTAAAGCATTCGGGAGTGTGGTATTTCTGGGAAACAATTGAGAGAGTATTCAGTGGCCTAGGGGTCTTAGACAGTGTGGTCTTATGTGCGAGTCTCGTGTGGTAAGCTTGGATTGAGGCATTGTGATGCTACAACGAGGAAGAAATATCAAGTGGATGATGAATAAAAAGGGGAATTAGATAGATGGAATAGCTTGATAGTAGACCGAATCGGTATGGTAAAGATATGATTAATTCTTCGTATGTGTTCGGGGTAATGAGCTTTTACCGGTGTTGTGCAACAAGGCTCTTGAGTTCTGACAGCTTGCTTAGCTTGGTTCGGGTAGAAGGATTCAGTCCTGGCAGTTTAGCTTGTGCAATGGAATTGGGAGAGAGAGTTCTTGATGAGTTTTACCGTGGTTTGGAGACGTATATATTGCCTATGGGCATGCGAAGCATGGAATGTGTAGTGATTTCTCTTCTAGATGGGATTGATGGAGAGTTCTTGACTAGAGGAATACATAGATGTTTGTGGTTAGGAAAAAATGGGAGATGGAATTCTCATGTTATCCTAGTGTGTTATGGTATATGCGGTATGTTGTAGAGAATTGAGATTGCGTGTTCGAGGTTTCGGTTCAGTTCATAATGGGAAGTCATTAAATTCGTAAGCAGCACGGGCAGTTGCAGGTGAGTAAAGAATCGATCTTCAAATGATTAGGGAAAATGTTATTGCCAACCATAGTGATTCGACAGGGGTATATGTTCCAGTAAAAGGGCAATGTGATGTAAACTGATAATACTTCGCTAGTGTTGCAGCATTTGGGACCGACTGTTGATATATGAGTTTGTTTGATGGCACGGGGAAACTTTAGAATACATTTCGTGGGATGATTGGGTACTTGAGGTGTGATATGTATTCGTACGGCGCAATTTGGGATCAGGTATAGTGATTTGTGTGCTATATGGAGTTGGAGACTAGGAGTTCTCGTGTTCAGGCTATGCAGTTGTTGTAAATCATGTGTATCGGCACCGTCTAGCGATTATTGGGAATTAGAGGTCCGAGTGGATCTTTCTTTGCTTGGTATGCCAAATTTTGGATATGATATTGGATTGTAGGCTGGTTGTCTCAGTGTTGGGTTATTCTAGACTATTGTGCTACGGGCTAGGCCGGAAATGCCACGGGTTGAGCGGCAAGGTGCATTGGATTATGTTCTTGCATAGTGGTACATATTTCAAAAGATGCAGCGGACGGCTGAGAAGGATTGCTTTTCTTAATGGGGCATTCGTGATGGATGTCAGTGCAGAGGTTTCTACCATTGATTCAGTTCCGGTATTGAGTGACTTTTCGAATGCGTTTTTTATGGCCGGGCATGTCGCCAGGTGAGATGGCGGATTTCGGTATTTATTTGGTGCCGGGCACCGTATCGTACGGCTCTGGCAGGAGTTATAGTAGTGGAAGGAGCAGCTTCAGGCTTCTTGGTATTGAGTTCGTTGGCAGGCGAATGTGGCTACGTATTTAGCTTGAGTTAGCTTGGTTAGTCTTGAGTTGTATTGTTGAGGGACAGGTGGATTCGATCGTTATTGAACTTGTTAGTGATCTGGGGAGATCTATGAGTTGCTTTTTCTGTGCTGTGAGGCGTTATGATTTGTTGGTTTTGGGCACACGTGGTGCAGATCAATTGGGGATTCATAGTGGAAGTTGAGCGGGAAGAGTAATCGGATGTTGCTCGATAAATGGAGTGTGGGTTATGACCTATCAGGTGGCGTGTCGTATGTTGTTTATTTCACCGTGGGTGCAATGAATTGCCTTGGTTTCAGACATCAAATTGTGTGTGACTGTCGAATTTTGATCACAGTATCTTGAGGTGCTCCGTGTGTAACAGTGTTTGGATAGGATCGCGCATTGTAGCGAGGCTGCATTGAGTTATGACCTTTCGGGGTAGATTCAGGTGTTCTATTTCTATGATGTGAGAGGGGGTCTCAGCCTTGTGTTGTGATGATACTGACTAGCTTGAAGTACAGCTCTTTTGTTTGAGTTATTTTCATGATTTGAGTATATTCAGGTCGTTTCTTGTTGGTACGCGTATTATGCAAGTTGTGGCTTAGGCCTGTATTGAGGTATCATATCACCAGAGTGGTGTGTTGGATTCGAGGTGATCCTTAGAGTCATTAATGAATACGAACAGAATTGATTGCAGCTTGTTAGAGAGATAACATCAAGGTATGGCCCGGAAATCTATTGTGATATTACTCAAAGGGAAGTGGCTTCATGAATGGTTGACCTGAGGAATGGTTGCGGTTTATCGCGTGTTTCATTTGTTGTTCGCAGTATATGGAAGTGTTGGAATAAGACTTTAGCTAATAAAAGGTTTTCTATCGGTATTTGGTTATTATGGGCAACTGCCGTGAATAGAGATTATCGTTTCGAGTGTTTGGATTGTGTGGTATATCATGTGATTTCACCTGAGGTTGCAGGTATGGGTTATTACAGCTGGTTCGGGTTTATTCTGAGTATAGATGTGAGGTCCTGATCTTGTGTATGATTTCGGAAAGTGCAAGGTGGTTCTACGGTTTATGGTTTAGATGGACTGTGAAATTTCAGCTATATTGTGTTATTGGACCTATGCGAGATAGGGTGACGAGGGATCACCCCGGGTATATGCTTGGTAAAGTTATTCAGCTGTTGGTTAGCTTCTATGACAACTCTGGGTACGCTCGAGGACGAGCGTTGGTTTAAGTTGGGGAGGATGTGACGACCCGACCCGTCGTATCAGGTATTACTGCCCCATTTTCCTCATTTATTACTTCTTCATGTTTCATTACCGGTATGTGGTGAGTTAGAGTTGATTCGGATTGGTTTTGATAAGAAATGAGACACTTAGTCTCTTTTAAGAAGGCTTAAGTTGGAAAAGTCAACCAGACGTTGACTTATGAGTTAGAGGGATCGGATGTGATTTCCGGTGATTCGGTTAGCTTCAGGAGATGATTTGTGACTTGGGAGCGTGATCGGAATTTATTTTGGAGGTCCGGTGTAGAATTAGGCTTGAATTGGTGAAGTTAGTATTTTGGCGAATTCCGATTGATAGGCGAGATTTTGATATAGGGGTCGGAATGGAACTCCGAGAGTTGCAGTAGCTCCGTTATGTCATTTGGGATGTGCGTGCAAAGTTTCAGATCATTCGGACAAAGTTTGGTAGACTTTTTGATCGAAAGAGCATTTCGGAAGTTTTTAAAGAACTTAGGCTTGAATCCGATGAGAATTGATAATTTTAGGGTTGTTTGATGTGTTTTGATGATTGGAACAAGTTTGGATAATGTTTTAAGTCATATTGGTGCTTTTGGTTGAGGTCCCGGGGGCCTCGGGGTGAATTCAAGTGATTAAACGAGAGTTTTTAAAGTTTGCTTCAGGTCTGTTGCTGCTGTCATCTGATATTTCCGCTTCTGCGGAAACGGACCGTAGAAGCGGTTCCGCAGAAGCGGGTGAGCAATCGCAGAAGCGGTCCTTGAGGGCTTGGCAATTTCCATAGAAGCGAGAGGCAGTCCGCAAAAGCGGACATCGCAGGAGCGGTTTGCGATCGCAGAAGCGGTCCTGGGGATTTTAAGTTAGACCGCAGAAGCGGTTATTTTGACGCAGAAGCGGGAACCGCAGGTGCGGTATCCCAACCGCAGAAGCGGAGACCTGGCTGGGTTTAAGTGAACAGTGTTTTCACGATTTTGAAAGAGAAGAAACATTTTGGACTTCGAACTAAGGAGATTTTGGGCGATTTTTGAAGAGGGTTTCGAGGGCTATCATCAGGTATGGATTCTTGGACTTAGATTATGATATTATTGTGTATAAACATGGATTAACACTGAAAACCCAAGGAATTAAAGGGTAAAAATGGAGGTTAGGGCTTGAAACTTAAGAAAGTTAAACTAGGGATTTGAGTGGTCAAATGGACTCCGATTTTGGTGAATTTTATATGTATGGACTCGTGGCGAGACGAGGAATCCGGTGATGTGAATTTCGTAATTTTTTGAGAAGTGGGCCCGGGGCTCGGGTTTTGCCAACTTAGTAAATTTTGGTGTTTTTCGATTAGGTTATGTTTCTTTCGCCTATTGTAATGTATTCGTTGTGGTTTTAATCAGATTCGGCATGCGAAGAGGTTGATTCGAGAGGAAAGGGCATTGCGAGCTAGTCTTCGGCCGACTAGAGGTGAGTAATAGATGTAGATGATGACCTGAGGGTTTGAAACCCCGGTATATCACATTGTGACGCTATATTGAGGCGAGTCACGTACTCTATGACGAGTGCGGGGTCGATTGTGACTGGGGATGATGACCTAGTCCGTTCCGATTGGTGTTCGTACTGTGTTCTTGACTAGAAATTGTTTGGTAATCATCCTACTTGGATTTTATGAATATGTTTGGGGCTTTGTGCCTATCATTTGCATCCTTCAGGGATCCTTATCTCTGCTTCCATGATGCTTACCATATTTCATGATATCAGTCCTGAGTTAGACACTGCCTCGAAATGTTTAGTAAATAAATAAAGGTTTAAACACTTAGCTCTATAATTCCTAATAATTGAAACTAAAAAAAAATGAACAATTTGACTGTGCCCGAGTGGCTTGCATGCATATATATATCTGGACTGAGTGTGGATCGGGATGTAAGCCGCAGCGAATGCTACGATGATATTGCGCTTGGGCTGTAGGAGCCCCTCCGGAGTCTGAACCCCCACAGTGAGCGCGGGTACCCAAATGGATCGGGCTGCGCGCCGCAGCGGTCATGTGCATTGCATTGCATTCATGCATTTATACCTATTTGTCTCACTTGTCCTGGTATTGTTGTTGTTCCACCGTTTTATGTGCTGAATCGCTGATTATAGCTTTATATTGTAATATTTCGAAATTTCTTACTTTCAGCCATTATATATGTTTATTACTCACTGAGTTGGAAGTACTCACTTTACTCCCTGCACCTCGCTTGCAGTTGCAGGTATCGTTCAACCGGTAACGGGTTATTAGCGGATTGAAGGTATTGTTATTGTAGCTGAGCAAGGTGACCGCCAACGTTCACGGCACCGGATGTTGTCTTTGTTTTCCAGAAATTTTACTTGCATATATTTATTGTCCTGTAGTTGTGTTAAGGTTTCCTTAGATGCTCGTGACTTGTGACACCCCGGTCGAGTAATAATTAACAGTTTCTAATGCCATTAAGTTGTATCTTCTATTCATTTATGTTTAATAATTGTTAGTGAAAGGATTTGGGTTAGTTGGCTGGCCTTGTCTTCACGAGAGGCGCCATCACGACCGGGTATGGGAATTGGGTCGTGACACCTATTTTCGGGATGTTGACATTAATATCATTTCATTGCATATTATGCCTTTTTGATCTTTATGTTTTCGAGCTTATACTTGCATCCAAAAATGCTTTAATAGACCGAATTTTTAACATGCATGAATTGTTTTATAAAAGAGGGCCCTTTTATATGAGCAAAACTACTGAAGATAACGCCTCACCTTCATATTGGTGCAAAGATATGAAATATGAAGTAATTCGAAGAAGTTTTATATTTGGACTTTCAAACAAATATCCATGTACAATATATTTACAGCTGCTTTCTTTATAGCAGGTTTACAAGTACGGGTATATTTTCCCGTGACTAAATGTATGGCCTTAACCTAAAAGCTCGCGGGAGTTTTTTCTGTAGGTTCTTCAACTCTTTACTGCCCATTCTTTTTGCGAGCTTGAAAATCTAAAATTTTCTTCAAGGTTTTTCCTTTGGCTAAGCTATGCTTTCGTGGTGTACATCATATTTCCTTGTGTACCTCTCCATATGCATAGTCCCCGCAATGTTTGAGTGTTGAAGCATGAGATCTCGAACGCTAGATCAGCTCCTTACTTTGGTCCTTTCCCTGAAAAAGGAAATACACATGGGACTTGGAGGTAACATTTTAGATGATGACTGCTTAACCCTTGCAATCATAATTGTTGTAACCTAGACCAGGAATAATTAAGTATTCCGCGTATCTTTCGAGTCTAATGTTATCATCAGGTACGGGCTAGCTTTTTGCCTATCATCTAAAATGGTTAGTAAAACTTAAGTGAACAAAGTAAAAAATGAACTTCTATGATACCTGACCATGAGTATTAACTTTTTCAGAAGTAATACTTTTTCAAATGGAATGCATTCCAATGGGATGGTAACACCTTGCCATCCATAGTTTCCAACTCGTACGCTCCATTTCCAGCAACACCTTTAACTCTATATGGGCCATCCTAATCCGGACTCTGGTTTCCTGTATTTGCTGCTTGTGTTGACCGAAATACTTTTTGAGAACAAAGTCCCAATCTTGAAATATCTCAAGTTCGCCTTCTGTTGTTGTACTGTTCAATTCTCTGCTTTTGTGCTGCCATCCGAATCAAAGTTGTCTCCCTTCTCTCTTTTATCAAATCTAAGTTTGTACGAAGTTCTTCTTCGGTTAATGCTTCATTTGTATGCGTGTACCTTGTGCGCGGTTCTCCTATCTCCAATGGAATTAAAGCCTCATTTCCATATACGAGCGAGAATGGGGTTTTTCCCGTGCTTATTTTTTCCGTGATTCGGTAAGCCCATAATACCCCTAGTGGTACTTCTGACCAGTTGCCTTTTGATTCTTCCAATTGCTTCTTCAGGTTGTTGATGATGATCTTATTTGTCGACTCAGCTTGACCGTTAGCTATGGGATGATAAGGTGCTGAAGTAACTCGCTTAATTTTTCAACTTTTGAAAAAATCAGTAACCTTCGCACTTATGAATTGCGGCCCATTATCGCAAACGATTTCCTTTGGGACTCCAAATTGACATATTATATTTCTCCAAATAAAGTCCATAACTTTCTTTTCTTGTACCTGTTTAAGGGCACCTGCTTCTACCCATTTTAAAAAATAATCCGTCAAAATTAACAAAAGTCATACCTTTCCTTTGGTAAAGGACCTGTGATATTCACCCCCCATTTCATGAATGGCCACGGTGATATAATTGAATGTAGCAATTCTGCTGGTCGATGCATATTATTTGCATATTGTTGGCACTTATCACATCTTGTTACAACATTTTCTGCCTCATCTTACATATTTGGCCAATAATATCCTACTCTTATCAGTATTTTCACCAACGATCTTCCCCCAATATGATTACTCCAATGCCCTTCGTGCACTTCTCTCATTACATATTTAGTTTGCGGAGGTCCAAGGCACCGTGTTAAAGGTCCTTCAAACATTTTGCGATACAAATTTCCCTCTATTAGGAAATATTGAGCACCTTTCAAATGTAGCAATTGGGATTTCTTTTTGTCTCAGGAAAAATTCTATGCTGCAAATAATTCACAAACTCATTTCTCAAATCCCAAGTTAAATTTTTAAATTTACCTCATTCTTGGTTTGGTCAAGGGCCGAATGGAACATGTGTACGATAACTGCATTTTCTGCATTTGACATATCAACCACAGATGCCAGATTTGCTAGTGTATCGCTTCTGTATTTTATTCCCCGGGTATTTGTAAAGCTTTCCAAGTCTGGATCTGCCTCAGCAATTATCGTTGCTGCACCCCATATTTTCGTACGTGAGAGTACATCATAAGTCAACCGATGTAAGCTCAGAAATAAGATCATCTTTGAAAGTAAATAAAGTAAGTTAATCATGTTTTCATGGAGGTTATAAATATTTAATATCATGAATAACAAGTACCAAGAGGGTTGGAAGGTTTAGAAGCTATACGAATTAAAGAAAATAAGTTTCGTCGAAAGTCGGCAAGTTGGGAATGTTATAACATGTACTTTTATGGTGAGACTAGGGTGCTTAACATTATAAGAAGGTTATGTTATGAGTTATGTTAGTCTTATGATAGTCGTGTGCTATGTTATGAAGTCAAGTGAGTTGTGGAACAAAAGTTAGCAAAGGTCATCACAAGTTACATTCATAAATATGCTAAATATTAAGTCAAATATAACTGAGCTTTTCTCTAGATATACTTGGACTTACGGAATGATCAACCTATAAAATTGAAGATCTACGAGTCTAGTTTCTAAATCATTAAACCATTTATCAATATGACATCAAAATAGAGATATATTAAAGTTTTTGCGAGACTGCACAGGAAGCCCCTATGGGACCCACTTAGTCGGTGGCCGACCTTCACTTGTTTTTATCTAATTTTAGGATGGAAGTTTGCTCATTTTTCGACCTCCTTCCATCCTAACACTCTTCAAACCCTCCCAAATAGTTTCCAAACAAAATACACCATAATCCGACATCAAAGTTAGCCAAAGGTGAAGAATAACCCCTCTATGATGTTGTGATGCGAATAAGGATGATAGTGAGCTAAGTTAAGATTATGGTTCGAATGTTATCTACTTCCTAGGTTATGTTTAACATCCTTTTGATGGAGTTTCAGGTTAATTACATGTTGGTTGTGGTGTTGGAGTGAAAGATTACAAGATAGCACTTGAAAGGGGAAGAGATGTTATCTTTTGTTGGGTCGTTTTAAGGCTATATATATATATATATATATATATATATATATATATATATATATATATATATATATATATATATATATATATATATATATATATAAATTGGGGGAAATAGCTTTTATTATGATATTGTTTCTAATGTTATGCCTTTCTACATGTTTATCAAGTGAATTGATAAAAGAAACATATGAAATTTGAGATTGGACGTGAAGATTAGCTTAAGTCACTTCTATGGGTTGTATTGCCATTGAGGGCTGTTGTAAGCTAAATATAACTTGTATTTCAACTTGAAGATACTGTAGGAGGTAATTACATTGTGTTATTGAATGTGCTTAAGGTTATCTTGATGTTTATTAAGCTAAATGGATGGACTAGATATGAACTAGTGAAATTTGCTAACTGAGGATACTTGGAGTTGTGGATTGTTTGCTTTGTTATAAATAGTACAAGGCTGAAATCATTGATGAATGAATTCATTATCATGTTGATGATACTGTTAAGTTAATGTAAGAAATCTTTAAGGGGTGATATGGGGTATACGGATTCGAATCGGAGCTTGCCGCTCGTCGTGAAGTAGTTATGTCTTGTTGTTGTTATATGGTGTTTTGTTATAGATACTTATGCATTGCTGGATTGTTGTGGTTGTTGTTGTTGGTATATGGTAATGGAGGAGGCCCTTGTTACAGGGGAGATGCGGCCGAATTTACGTAAACGAGCTACTAACTTAAGTTACAGACTTAGCCTTTACTCAGCACTGATTTTAAATCTCCTTATGCTATAGTAGATTGAGTTGAGTTATTTAAAGAGTTGATTGGAAGGTATTACGGACTCAACGGGGTTAAGGTAAATTAAGGCTAAAGCTTTCCTTCATTTTGGCATGATCCCATAACTATATGTATTTGATAATGAGACATAAAGAGAAGTTCGTATTCTCTAACTTATGTACATTATCCGAGTCTCATAAGTTATAGTATTCTTCCTTATAGAGAATTTATATTCAGTTAAGTATTATCTTATTCCAGTCAAGAGAGCAGAGGGTCTATATATATATATATATATAGTACTAAAATATTATAGTATTTTTACCACCATCGAACTATAATCAGTGGGCACGCCCCTATTGGGCAGTACTACTGTATTTTCACCACCATCGAGCTATAATCGGTGGCAGGCCCCTATTGGGAAACCTATGGCCAGATGGTAAGTTATATACCGAGCCAACTATGGCCAGAGCGATCCCTGAATCACTACAATAAAAAGGGGCTTTAGCGACAATAAAAAGGGCATTGACGGCAATAACAATTGCTGCTATACCATTTACCGGCCATTGATGTTTAGCCGCTGATATCAGGGTCGACAAATCCTTTAGCGGCGTTTCTCATAAAAGTTGGTAAATGTCTGACTTATTTCCATTAAATATCATTTGCTTTAACGGCAATTATTTGCAGCAATTATAATGGCTGCTAAATCCAATCTAAAAATGGCTACTAATGCTCTTTTTACGTTCATTTTTATAGCCGCTAAGTTCAAAATATTTGTCGCTAAAGGTACATACCTTTAGCGGTAATTGTTTTGTGGCAATTAGAATGGCTATAATATTCCTTCCGAAAATGAATTAGTATTCCCTTTAGGCATGCATTTTAATGGCTGGTAAATTCAATTAAATTTCCGCTAAAAATCATCTTTTATAGCAATTATTATGGCTACAATATGGAAACACTATAATTTGCCCTTTTATCCTCTATTTTTATAACCGGTATAACTTGTTAAATTGTCACTAAGTCACAAGATATAACGACAATATTTTAGCCACCATTAATAATAGATCCTACATTCATTCAAAAAATGATCCAAATAATAAAATATAATAATACTTATTCATAAAAACATAATGTATCTCATTAAATCTTAATAAACAAAAGGAAGTACTAATCCAATACAGTAATATTACAGTAACTTAAAAAATGAACTTATATTGCTTGAAGCAAATAGCAATTATCATTATATAGCTAATCCTAACAAATAATAGTCTTCAAATAATTTCTGCAATGCTTCATCATTTGGAAATCTTCCACCCGCTAAATTATCGATCATTAAACTGTATGACCTGAAATTATAAATTAACTATGTCAATAAATGAAATATAATAGTCTTCAACTGGGATGTTTATCAAGCAAACATTGCCCCAAGCTAAAGTTGTTTTATTGTAGAATGACAGTTCTATTTTTTCTATAGAATAAGGCATAACAAATTCGACTGAAACAAATCAAACTGTAATAGTGTAAATAAGAAGTAAATCAGAGGAATTTGCAAGATATCAAGAAAATCTGTAAGAAGCATAGAAGAGTCTTTTCTTTTGATGGCTTTATAAGAAAACCAAAGTCAATGAGATCCTAGTATACATGGAGTATTCACAAGTAAAACAAAGACGGCGGCAAAACCAAGTTGCAGCACGGATTGCTCTTGCCCAGCCAATCAACCAAAATTTCTGCAGGTGCTTGGAAAACCTACTTAGTGCAAGCAAGCGTATTCCAAGTCAGACTGGAGGATCTCCTCACAATTGCATATTTCAATATTAGACTTGCATTTATTAGCATGCGTAGCTTTTAGAGAATATTTATAGATGCCTAAGCTTGTGCTAAACAATTGCATATTTCTTTCATCAAAATTAGATTGATTAAGTGAAGCCAAGTCTCAAGAGCAGTGGGGACTATTGTATCAAGTTGTGCAAAAGAGACTTCATTGTGAGAACATGATGGAACGGTAATATCAGATGCTACACAATATAATTGCTCATAGTAGATCTAGAATGGCTAAGTGATAACTTAAAACATAGGTCCAGTAATAATTATTCTTGTGTAATCTAGGAACCAATGGATCTTTTAATCCAAGAACGAAAACAGGAAAGAATCGCTACTTTCAGCCCATGCTAAGCAACAAAAATTAATGTTGATAATCCACATGTTGTAGCTAAAGGATCAGATGTTTGTAAGCTACTCCCATAACAGATGGTTCTGGAGCTGCTACAGGTCCTGTTGACACTGTTGTAGTTAGGGGTTCGCAGGTTTTTAAGAATGCACCAGTACCTTAGTTGATCGAAATTTAACTAGGACTTCTATAACTATAGATGCTGAGCAATACGCTAATGCAGCTGGACAGCTAATCACTAAGGAATTTGAACAATCTAAGATACAATTATCAACATATGGGAAGGTGAAAAGAGCTGGGCATGTACTTTATGCTCCAACTCCTAATGGGAATCGAGCTCAATCATCTACTGAACAAGCTGCTGCTTGTATATCATCAAAGCAGTGATTAGCTTGGACAAGTTACAGGTGCAAAGCTTTAACGATTTGAAAACAGAGATGCTACATGGAATATTGATGGACGTGAGATGAAAACAAGAGGTGTTACCTGAAGCTGCATTACATGTGCTAGACAAATCTGGAAACTTTTTTAATGTAGCAGATGTTCTAACTAATGAGAAAAAAAAACCTAATGAGCTAAACGCTCTCTCCTCTCTCCTCTCTCCCAGGCGACATGGAGGTGATTTAGTCTGCCATGGCAGCCACGACGTCTCCCCAGCCTTTGGCTGTGGGAGAGTTGAACCCTAATCCAACATCATACGGTAGGCAATTAATATCAACACAAACAGTCCAAAAATCATCAAAAACTACACTGAAACCTATTGATTCCAGCCATGGAATTCCAACTATCGAGTTTACCGTGGAAGAAGTTGATCAATATACAAAGGAGGAAGGTCTACATCAGGCGTTGACACTCAAATTCTCATATGGACATCCAGAAATTCAAGAACTATGTAAGTTACTGCACAAACATTTCGGGATGACAAATCGAGTTCTAATTGGAGTATTGGTTCGTCGTCATGTGTTGATTAGGTTTGACAAATATGAGGATTATGTTTTAGCTGCCTCCAAATCTGTTTATTATTTAAAGTGCAATGGGCAAGAAGTTCAGATTAGGGTGTTCCCATGGTCTTTTTTGTTTAATCCTAATGAGGAGACGTCCAAGGCTTTTGTATGGATTTCTTTGCCTAATCTGCCACCTAATCTCTTTGCCAGGCAGGCTCTTTTGTCTATAGCTGGTGCTGCTGGTAAGCCAATGGAAATTAATAAGGCTACATTGATAAAATTTAGACCTAGCACTACTAGGGTGAAAGTCAAGCTTGATTTGCTAGACAAGCTTCCTGACAAGGTTAGGCTGCAGTTTGTGAATGAAGCAACAAGTGAAATTGTTGAACATGTGCAAGAGATAATTTGTGATGATCTCCCACTGTACTGTAGCTACTGTAAACATCAAGGGCATGGAGAGGAGGACTGTCGTGTGATTCTGAGAAAACAAACAGTAAAGTCACAAGAGAATGCAGAAACATTGTGCACTGAAATTGATAAATATCAAGGAGATGTGATGGAGATTTTCAATGCTAAATTAGCAAAACAAAAGGAGAGTGCTGACAAAGATGTTATTGAAGGTGATAATGGTCATGTGAAACCTAAGGAAAATACTAATGCGATCAGTAATCGAGTGGAGGATGAATCTAGCGTTGTTAGAAATTTTAAGATCGCATCAGGTGCTACTATTGGTCCTAATGCTCCCGTGGTTACTAACGTTGTGAAAGCATCAGAGGTGACTCATGATCAACGTCAGCTAGTGCAGCTGTAGCCTAAGGAAGTTGAATCCATCACTACTGCTATAGTAGCTGGTGTTTTGAATCCTGCGGCACCTGGGAATGGTATAAGTGTTACTAATCCTAAATCGAAAAGGACTGGAGGTGATGAATTAATGCTTGTGAAGGGTCAGGCTAAACCTACACGTGATGTTCCTGCTTCTATAACCTTAGCGAGAATTCACAATGCTGTAAATCCAGTTGTACAAGCTAGGCAGATGTGTGACAGTCATGACAAAACTAGACAAACTCCTACAACAACGCGAGATGTTGGTGTTACTGAAGGGACTAAGGATGATCAGAGTGAGAGGAAAACAGCTGGACAAACTCATATGGCTAAAGGTGTTGGACATGTTGATACTTCAAAGAAAACATCTACAAATCCAAGGACCGGACATGTTTGTGATGCTTCAGGCAAATCTGTTATAGCTAAAGATCATGTGGTTGTTGGTGTTACTACAGGTTTTGTTGCTGGAGAAAAATCTATAAAAGTTCGGCCATCAAAATCTTATGGGACAGGTGCAGCAGCAAGTTGGGATAGCTTGTGATCGAGCTCCTACACCTGTAATACCAACTACACTGTCACGACCCCAATCCCGGTCGTGATGGCGCCCTACACTAATGATAGGCAAGCCCGACCAATTAAATACTCTCAACCCAAATTCGCAATCCGTTAACAAATAATACGATTAAAATAGTAAATATCAAGTTTCCAATCCGAAACTAAATAAAATAGTACGAAAAAAATAATAACGAATATACCAAACATTCCCCAATAGATCTGGAGTCACGAGTCTAGAGCCTCTAAATGTAATAGAGTAATATATTCATAGTAATAAAGAGAGTCTAGGATAGGGAAAGACAAATGCAATAAAGGGGAGAAGTCGGGTCCTGCGGACGTCAGGCAGCTACCTCAACAACTCCTAAAACGAAATCCAAGAAGACAGCAAACAGCTCCACTAAGTCTCCGGAGCACCTGAATCTGCACACATGGTGCAGGGAGTAAAGTGAGTACTTCTAACTTAGTGAGTAATAAACATATATAATGGATGAAAGTAAGAAATCCCGAAATATTACAATATAAAGCTATAATCAGCGATTCAGCACATAAAACAGTGGAACAACAACAATACCAGGATAAATAAGACAAATAGGTATAAATGCATGAATGCAATGCAATGCACATGACCGCTGCGGCGCGCAGCCCGATCCATTTGGGAACCCGCGCTCACTGTGGGGGTTTAGACTCCGGAGGGGCTCCTACAGCCCAAGCGCAATATCATCGTAGCATTCGTTGCGGCGTGCAGCCCGATCCACACTCAGTCTAGATATATATATGCATGCAAGCCACTCGGGCACAGTCAAATTGTTCATTTCAGTTTCAATTATTAGGAATTATAGAGCTAAGTGTTTAAACCTTTATTTATTTACTAAATATTTCGAGGCAGTGTCTAACTCAGGACTGATATCATGAAATATGCTAAGCATCATTGAAGCAGTGATAAGGATCCCTGAAGGATGCAAATGATAGGCACAAAGCCCCGAACATATTCATAAAATCCAAGTAGGATGATTACCAAACAATTTCTAGTCAAGCACACAGTACGAACATCAATCGGAATGGACTAGGTCACAATCCCCAGTCAAAATCGACCCCTCACTCGTCATAGAGTACGTGTCTCGCCTCAATATAGTGTCACAATGTGATATACCGGGGTTTCAAACCCTCAGGTCATCATCTACATCTATTACTCACCTCAAGCCGGCCACAAGTCTAGCTCGCTATGCCTTTGCCTTTCGAATCAACTTCTTCGCACGCCGAATCTGATTAAAACCACAACGAATACATTACAATAGGCTGAAGAAACATAACCAAATCGAAAAGACTCGAAAAACACCAAAATTCACGAAGTTGGCAAAACCCGAGCCCCGGGCCTACTTCTCGAAAAATTAAAAAATTTATGTCACTGGATTCCTCGTCTCGCCACGAGTCTACACATACCAATTTTACCAATATCGGAGTTCAAATGCCCTTTCAAAATCCATTTTTACATCACAGCTTTCCAAGCCCTAACTTGACCCGTTTTTTATGAATTTTCCATAATTTACATGTAATTTCTACCATAAACTTGAATAATTAGGCCAAGAGACTTACCTCCAATTGATTCTCAGTCAAAACCCTCGAAAATCCTCGCCCAAAGCTCTCCAAGTCGCTTAAAAATGGTGGAAACTACCTCTTGTTCGCGAATGAAATATAATATTTTAAACCCTTCTGCCAACAACGATTTTTCGCTTATGCGGGCCCGCTTCCGCTTATGCGGGACCGCTTCTGCGGCCAAAATTCTGCTTATGCGGTCTTCACTTAAAAACCCAATGTCCGCTTTTGCGTCTCCTCATCCGCTTCTGCGAACCACTCATGACCGCTTCTGCGGTTTATAGTCCGCTTCTGCGGACTCGCATTTGCGAAAAATGTTCCGCTTTTGCGAAAACAGTCCACCAGGCTACGAACTGCTTCTGTGCTCCTTTACCTGCTTCTGCGATCCATTTCCGCAGAAGCGGAAATACCAGATGACAGAAAAGTTGAACCTGCAACACACCTCAAAACGCTCGTTTAACCACCCGAATTCACCCCGAGGCCCCCGGGACCTCAACCAAAAACACCAACACATACTAATACCTTATTTAAACTTGTTCCAATCTTTAAAACACATTAAACAACGCTAAAACCATCAAATCACATCGAATTCAAGCCTAAGTTTCATAAAAACTTCCGAATTACGCATTTGATCAAAAACCCGACCAAAACACCTCCGAATGACCTGAAATTTTGCACACATATCCAAAATCACCTATCTGAGCTACTGCAACTCTTGGAATTCCATTCCGACCCTCGGATCAAAATCTCACCTATCCACCGGAATTCGCCAAAATGCCAACTTTGCCAATTCAAGCCTAATTCTACTCCGGACCTCCGAAATCACTTCCGATCGCACTCCTAAGTCACAAATCACCTCCCGAAGCTAACCGAATCACCGGAATTCACATCCGAGCCTTCTAACTAATAAGTCAACGTTTGGTTGACTTTTCCAAACCAAACCTTCCTTAAAGAGACTAAGTGTCTCATTTCCTATCCAAACCAATTCATTTAAACTCTAACTCACCCGTTGCTGATAATAAAAGGTGAAAGAGCAATAAATGGGGGAAACGGGGCTGTAATACATAAGACGACGGGTTGGGTCGTCACATCCTCCCCAACTTAAACAAATGCTCGTCCTCGAGCGGGTCGAGAAGCATACCTGAGGTCTCAAATAGGTGAGGATATCTGCTCCGCATCTCCTGCTCAGTCTCCCAAGTAGCTTCCTCTACGGGCCGACCTCTCCACTGCACCTTTACCGAAGCTATATCCTTTGATCTCAATTTCCGAACCTGACGACCCAGAATAGCCACTGGCTCCACATCGTAAGTCAAGTCATCATCCAACTGAACCGTGCTGAACTCTGTCCTTAAGGACAAGCAAATGTGGATCATTATACTGATGCTCTCTGATGCGGTCATGTAAGGAAGACCGAGAAACTACACAAGCCAACACCCGACTAGGCTCCGAAATATCTAACCTCACCATCCGATTGGCCAAAGCCTGAACATCGACTGCGAAGGGCCTCTCCCCAACTGGAATGTACGCCAAGCTACCCATACTGACCGCCTTCCGGCTTAACGCATCGGCCACTACGTTGGCCTTCCCCGGATGATACAAAATGGTAATATCATAGTCCTTGAGTAACTCAAGCCACCTCCGCTGCCTCAAATTAAGATCCTTCTGTTTGAACAAATGTTGAAGGCTGCGATGATCAGTATATACCTCACAAGATACGCCATATAAGTAGTGCCTCCAAATCTTCAATGCATGAACTATAGCAGCCAACTCCAAATCATGTACGGGGTAGTTCTGCTCATGAGGCTTCAACTGACGAGAAGCATATGCAATAACTCTGCCCTCCTGCATCAACACACATCCGATCCCAACTCTCGAGGCATCACAATACACAGTGTAAGAACTTGAGGCTAATGGCAAAACTAACACTGGAGCTGTGGTCAAAGCTGTCTTGAGCCTCTGAAAGCTCTCCTCGCACTCGTCTGACCATACGAATGGTGCACCCTTCTGCGTCAACTTAGTCAAGGGCGAAGCAATAGAGGAAAAACCCTGGACGAACCGGCGATAATAACCTACCAAACCAAGGAAACTTCGAATCTCCGTGGCTGAGGACGGTCTGGGCCAACTCTGCACCGCCTCTACCTTCTTTGGATCAACTTGAATACCATAACTGGACACCACGTGTCCCAGAAAAGCTACAGACCCAAGCCAAAACTCACATTTGGAGAACTTTGCATAAAGCTTCTCCTCCCTCAACATCTGTAACACCACTCTCAAGTGCTGAGCATGCTCCTCCTGGCTACGCGAGTACACTAGGATATCATCAATAAAAACGATAACAAATGAATCCAGATACGACTGAAATACGCTATTCATCAAGTGCATGAACGCGGCTGGGGCATTAGTTAGCCCAAAAGACATAACCAGGAACTCATAGTGCCCATATCTAGTAATGAAGGCAGTCTTCATAATATCCGAATCCCTGATATTCAGCTGGTGATAGCCTGAACGGAGATCAATCTTCGAGAATACCCTTGTCCCCTGGAGCTGGTCAAACAAATCATCAATACGAGGTAGTGGAAACTTGTTCTTCACTGTCACCTTGTTCAACTGTCTGTAATCAATGCACATCCTCATTGTGCCATCTTTCTTCTTTACAAATAGAACCGGTGCACCCCACGGTGACACACTAGGACGAATAAACCCCTTATCTAGGAGTTCCTGAAGCTGATCCTTTAGTTCTTTCAACTTTGCTGGTGCCATGCGATACGGAGGAATAGAGATGGGCTTAGTGCCCGGCACCAGATCAATACCAAAATCAATGTCCCTGTCCGTGGTATGCCCGGCAGGTCTGCTGGAAACACATCAGGGAAGTCCCTCACGACGGGGACGGAGTCAAGACTAGGAGTCTCAGCTCCAATATCTCTCACGAAAGCGAAATAAGATAGACAAGCTTTCCCAACCATCCGCTGGGCCTTTAGAAAAGAAATCACCCTGCTGGGAACATAATCAGTCGTACCACGCCACTCAATCCTCGGAATACCCGGAATAGCCAACGTAACTGTCTTAGCATGACAGTCCAGAATAGCATGGTACGGAGATAACCAATCCATACCCAGAATAACATCAAAATCAACCATGCTCAACAGCAATAAGTCAACTCGGGTCTCCAGACCCCCAATAGTCACTAAACAGGATCGGTATACATGATCTACAATGATAGTATCACCCACCGGGGTAGATACGTGAACAGGCAAAGCAAGACAACCTCGGGTAGTACCCAGGTGATGAGCAAAATATGAAGATACATAGGAATAGGTAGATCCGGGATCAAATAAGACAGAGGCATCTCTGTGGCAGACTGAGATAATACCTGTGATAACAGCATCTGAGGCAATGGCGTCCTTCCTGTCTGGAAGAGCATAGAATCGAGCCTGACCACCGCCAGTCCGGCCTCCACCCCTGGGGCGGCCCCTGGCTACCTGGCCTCCACCCCTAGCTGACTAGGCGGGTGCTGATGAAACAGGAGCAGAAGATGAGGGCTGATCCCTCTGCTGAGACTGACTACCACGATGCCGACGACACTGTCTCCTCATATGACCGAACTCACCGCACTCGTAGCAACTACCCGGCGTTGGAGAAGGGGACTGATGGAAACCCCTCGCTGCTGAAGAACCCTGGGCTGAAGAGGCAGGTGTAGAGCTCTGAGCTGGAAGGGCACTAAGTGAAGTCTGGCCCTACTGAAATCCCTGATGACCACGTCCTGAAGAGGCCCCGCTGTACTCTGGACGACCTGACTGAGGAGGCCTGAAGGAACGGCCTCTGCCACGCTGGAACTGGCCCCTAGACGGAGCACCACTGAAACTACCTGAACCTCGAGGCCTCTTCGTCTCCCTCTTCTCACGCTCCCGACGGCGAACCGTCTCAATTTCTCGAGCCATGTCAACTACCTCCTCAAACGAGGCACCCATAACCCTCTCTCTGGTCAACCAAATGCGGAGTGAATAGTTGAGGCCATCCACGAACCTCTTAATCCTTTCCCGATCTGTCGGGATCATCCAAGTGGCATGCTGAGCTAGCTGCGTGAATCTCAACTCTTACTGGGTCACAGATATGTCCCCCTGAACCAACCACTCGAAATGACGACGTAGCTCCTCCCTGTGAGACTGCGGTACGTACTTCTCCAGAAAGAGAGTGGAGAACTGCTGCCATGTAAGGGGCGCTGCACCAACCGGCCTACGCCTCTCGAAGTCCTCCCACCAGGTGAATGCAGGCCCTGAGAACTAGAAAGTAGTAAAAGCCACACCACTCGACTCTAAGATCCCTGCAGTGCGAAGCATACGCTGACACTTATCCAGAAAACCCTGGGCATCCTCGCCCTCAGCACCGCTGAACCTCGGAGGCTGAAGCCTGCCGAATCTCTCAAGATGACGCTGCTCATCGTCCGGCATAGCTGGAACCTCATAGGCTGGAGCTGGTGCAACTAGTGCAACTGGAGCAACTGGAGCAACTGGAGGAGCTATGGCTGCTTCCGGTGTCTGGAATCCCTGGGCAACCTGCTCAGGTGTGTGAGCAACAGGGGTCTGATGTCCTCCCCCGGCCTGGGAAGCAGCTGCTGCAGTAGAAGCTGAGACCGCCTGAGCCAGGCCAGTACAAACTGATAGTATCTGTGCCAAGGTCTCCTGGAGACCAGGAATAGCAGTAGGCACTGCTGGTGCCTGCACAGGTGCTGCTGGGACATCGACAGCTGGAGTCTGGTCCTGAACTGTGGCAGCTGGTGGGTCAGCAGGTGTTGTCTCTGCTGCCCTACCTCGACCACGACCACGACCGCATCCACGGCCTCTAGTGGGTGGTACTGGTGGTCGACCATCGCGTCCGGTAGCACGAGTTCTCGCCATCTGCGAGAGAATAGAATACATGAATTTAGTTCTCGAATCACAAAGCCGCACGACAAGAATTTCAAGAATATGGAGTTTTCCTAAAGGTTCTGCAGCCTCTCGAGGAGAAGTACAGGCGTCCCTGTACCGTTCCGCGAGACTCTACTAAACCGGCTCATGACTCGCGAGACCTAGTAACCTAGGCTCTGATACCAACTTGTCACGACCCCAATCCCGGTCGTGATGGCGCCCAACACTAATGCTAGGCAAGCCCGACCAATTAAATACTCTCAACCCAATTACGCAATCTGTTAACAAATAATACGATTAAAATAGCAAATATCAAAGTTCCAATCCGAATCTAAATAAAATAGTACGGAATATAATAACGAATATCCAAACATTCCCCAATAGATCTGGAGTCACGAGTCTAGAGCATCTAGATGTAACAGAGTAATATATCCATAGTAATAAAGAAGTCTAGGATATGGAAAGACAAATGAAATAAAGGGGAGGAGTCGGGTCCTGCGGACGTCAGGCAGCTACCTCGACAACTCCTGAAGATAAAATCCAAGAAGACAGCAAACAGCTCCACTAAGTCTCCGGAGCACCTGAATCTGCACACATGGTGCAGGGAGTAAAGTGAGTACTTCCAACTCAGTGAGTAATAAACATATATAATGGCTGAAAGTAAGAAATCCCGAAATATTACAATATAAAGCTATAATCAGCGATTCAGCACATAAAACGGTGGAACAACAACAATACCAGGACAAGTAAGACAAATAGATATAAATGCATGAATGCAATGCAATGCACATGACCGCTGCGGCGAGCAGCCCGATCCATTTGGGTACCCGCGCTCACTGTGGGGGTTCAGACTCCGGAGGGGCTCCTACAGCCCAAGCGCAATATCATCGTAGCATTCGCTGCGGCGTGCAGCCCGATCCACACTCAGTCCAGATATATATATGCATGCAAGCCACTCGGGCACAGTCAGATTATTCATTTTGGTCTCAATTATTAGGAATTATAGAGCTAAGTGTTTAAACCTTTATTTATTTATTAAACATTTCGAGGCAGTGTCTAACTCAGGACTGATATCATGAAATATGCTAAGCATCATGGAAGCAGTGATAAGGATCCCTGAAGGATGCACATGATAGGCACAAAGCCCCAAACATATTCAAAAAAATCCAAGTAGGATGATTACCAAACAATTTCTAGTCAAGAACACAGTATGAACATAATTCGGAACGGACTAGGTCACAATCCCCAGTCACAATCGACCCCGCACTCGTCATAGAGTACGTGTCTCGCCTCAATATAG
>NW_017677798.1:0-1742 GCF_001879085.1 Nicotiana attenuata
ACTCTCCACAATCTAATGGAATTGCAGAGAGAAAGAATCGAACGTTGAAAGAGATGATGAATGCGTTGTTGATAAGTTCTGGTTTACCACAGAACTTGTGGGGGGAAGCTATACTTACAGCTAACCGAATAATCAACCGTGTACCTCATAGTAAAACACAGTCCATTCCCTATGAAAAATGGAAAGGAAGGAAGCCCAACTTGAAATACTTCAAAGTGTGGGGGTGTTTAGCTAAGGTACAAGTTCCTAAACCTAAAAGGGTTAAGATAGGTCCAAAAACGGTTGATTGTGTATTTATTGGATATGTAACCAATAGCAAGGCATATCGTTTTCTGGTTCATAAATCAGAAAATCATGAGATTCACGTTAATACGATAATAGAATCAGATAATGCTGAATTCTTTGAAACTATTTATCCGTATAAAAAGGAAAGTGAATTGACCTACCAAAAGTCAAAACGACCTCGGGAGGAAATAATAGATGGTATGCCTAATGAGGAAAATCTGAGAAGAAGTAAACGTTAATGGACATCTACTTCATTCGGTCCAGATTTTCTGACTTTCCTGCTAGAAAATGAGCCTCGTACCTTCAAGGAAGCAATGTCCTCCTCAGAAGCACAATATTGGAAAGAAGCTGTCAATAGTGAAATAGAATCCATATTGAGCAACCATACCTGGGAATTGGTTGATCTTCCTCCAGGTAACAAAATATTGGGTTCTAAATGGATTTTCAAGAAGAAAATGAAAGACGATGGTACTATTGACAAATACAAGGCAAGACTTGTTGTCAAAGGATTTAGAAAGCGAGAAGGTCTTGACTATTTTGACACATACTCGCCGGTAACAAGAATTACATCCACTTGGATGCTAATAGCGTTAGCCGCCTTGTATGGTCTTCAAATCCATCAAATGGATGTAAAAACAGCCTTCTTAAATGGTGATCTAGAGGAAGAAAGTTACATGAACCAACCTGAAGGGTTTGTGGTTCCGGGAAAAGAAAAGAAGGTGTGTCGACTTGTTAAGTCCCTTTATGGACTAAAACAAGCACCCAAGCAATGTCATGCGAAATTTGACCAAACAATATTGTCAAATGGCTTTAAGATTAATGAATGTGATAAATGTGTTTACATTAAGAACATCCCAAATCATATAGTCATTGTTTGCTTATATGTAGATGATATGATAATAATGAGCAAAGACATTGCCGACATTCAAGCTACTAAGCGTATGCTTGCTAGTAAGTTTGATATGAAAGACTTAGGAGTTGCCGATCTAATTCTAGGAATTAAAATCTAGAGGACTCCTCAGGGTCTAGCCTTGTCTCAATTACATTACGTGAAAATGGTACTTGAAAAATTCAAACACTTGGAATTTAGAAGTGCAAGAACTCCAATTGACTTAAACCATCATCTTATAAAGAATAAAGATGAAAGCACGTCTCAATTGGAGTATGCTCGTGTGTTGGGAAGCTTAATGTATATCATGAACTGTACACGTCCTGATATAGCTTGTGCAATAAGTAAACTTAGTCGATTCACAAGTAATCCCAACAAACATCACTAGGTGGCAATGAAACGAGTTCTGGGATATTTGGAATATACCCAAGACTACGCTTTGCACTACAATAAATATCCTGCGGTTATCGAAGGATATAGTGATGCAAATTGGATAACTGGCTCAACAGAAACAAAGTACACAAGTGGATATGTTTTTACTGTTGGTGGAGGAGCAGTATCTTGGAAG